>NW_005353549.1:823006-902667 GCF_000412655.1 Myotis brandtii | reverse complement strand
GGGGCAGCTCCTCTGTTGAGGTGGCTGCCCCCTGGTGGTCAGTGGCATCATAGAGGTCGTTCTGCCGTTTGGTTCGATTTGCATATTAGCCTTTTCTATAGGATAGCTGTAAAATACTTCATTTTAAAGAATAAGAAAATGTTTCTGGTCTTCAGTAGACTTGGGAGTTCCTAAATTCCTGTCATCCAATCTCAAAGGAAGGAAGGTATGGGTGGCACCCTAACTTCACATGGGTATTAGAAGAGTAGTTAAAACATTTCACTGAAAAGTATTAGTTCATTTGGAAGTGAACTCAGGTGTGTTTTATAGTGCTTCCATTCTCATACCCTCCACATGTAATAAATATTCTATCAAAACAACACTTTTTAAATGCACCACTATTTAGTAGAACCCTGCTATATTAAGGGGCTAATACTTTATAGAAAATATTTAGTAATGAACATAAGTATGCCTATTTATTTGTTAGGTGGTGAATTACTTACTTAAGCAGTGGCATCATCTTCAGAGAAAAGCAATCTCCAAACAATTTCACTGTTTCCACTAACACTATTTTACTGAATTGGAAAAATTAATTTCCACTAGAGTTTTATATTTACAGTGTTAGACTATGTTCTATGAACAGTGATGTTATGCTTTCTATCTGCTCTTAAATAAAAGATCTTGAAATACTCTTACCAGTGTACCTTACTGATAAAGGCGGAGTTTTCACATAAATTTCTTTCACTTGGAGACAAGTTCCTTTTGGTCTCAAGAGCACCTTGCCTCTTCAATAGTTGTGTTTGTTTCTCCCTAGATAGAGGCCACCTGTGAGTCCTACGTATTCAGACTCATAAATTGGTGAGAAACATAGATGGAACATTAAATCTGAGTAAACTATTCTCTGAAAATAAGTCTTTCAGAAAACACTTGGTATTCATCTCCATCATGCAATATAAGTAGTATTTTATTTTATTTTTTATTTTTTTTCACATATTGCACGGTTCCATTTATATGAAATGTTTAGAACAGGACAATCCGTAGAGATAGAAAGCAGACTGGTGGTTGCCAGGAGCTAGGGAAAGGGAGGGATGGGGAATGATAGCCTAATGGGTAGGAGTTCTTCCTTCTACCTTGTTTTAAAGTATATATACCTCATAATTAGTCAATACATTGTTTTTTTTTATCTTTCAGTTAGTAATTGAGTAGTCTATGTGACAAGGACAGAGGATAAACAGATAAAGTATAATCTTTGGAGAGTGCACAGTCTCTTTGTCGTAAATAAATAATGAAAGTGTTGTTCTAGAAATGTAATGCAGTTAAACAGCAATAGTACAAGGAACTGTATGATCAGCATAGTCCGTGGACATCAAATGTCTCACCGAAAAGGAAGACCCTTGTGTGGATTTTTCATGATGAGCAGCAGTTTGCCAGGTGGTCTGGGGAAGGGGACAGGCCAAGACAGGATGAATCAGCATGGCAGTTGAGGAGAACTGCCTTGTGGTTGCGTTTGTCTTTCTAGAAATTGTCTGTTTGCCAATGTTTGGCAGGAAGTGACACTGGAGCGTCAAGCAGAGACCACAGTGTCCCGTGTGTCATGCCAGGCACTCTGAATGTTAGCCAGTGATAGGACGGATATTGAAATTTTGGAGCTTGGAGAAAACTTACCTAGTTTACCTTCTAGGAAGATGGGCTTATAAGCACTGTGGGTAAGTTATGAAAGTAGTGTGGAAAGTAGAAATTAAAATAGATAAACTTGGATACTTTAGCGAAGGACATTTCCAAGAAAAATGTTAAAGGTATGGTCTGCTTCTTCATACTGCTTAAAGAAATTGTTCATCAAAAATAAACCAGAATTTGAAGATTTAAATATTTCCAGCCAGTCTATATTATGAGAGAGAGAGAGAGAGAGAGAGAGAGAGAGAGAGAGAGAGAGAATATGAGCATGTGTTCTGAAGAGAACACCAAGGGTATGGCTGTGCAATCATTCAATAAAGAAATTACCCATGGATTTACTGTCATCAAAGCAGAAGTCAGAAACAAAGATGGAATTATACCAGAGGAGACACTTCCAGTTTGAATTAAAGGGGACAGATGTGGAACAAAATAATAGAAAAATTTCTGAGGTTGTGCAAGACATGGCTTTAAAGTTCTGCAACTGCAAACATGCCATATCCTCCCAGAAAAGAAAGAATGACTCTGAGGGTGCCACTACCCATGAAGCAAGACTGTCACCTCTTCAGTTTCAAAGGGTGAAGCTATCTCCTCCCAGGTTTCAGTGCCTCAGATGCAAGGCTGACACCCAGAGCCAAGGAAACAGCCACTTTCTAGGACTGGGCTCCCTCTGTGGGCCAGGAGAACTGAGCATCAAACTCAAACCAAAAAAGATTACTCTCAAACCTGAAAATCTAGGTAAATTTAGATGCTTGGAACCCATGACCCCCTTCTTCTTCCCAGTTTCTCCATTTCGCAGTGGAATTGCCTATCCTCTGCCTGTCCCACCACTGTCCTTTGGAAACACATACATTGATTGGTTTCACAAGGTCACAGCTGGAGAGGAATTTTGCCATAAGAGTAATCATACCTCAAGATCACTGATTCCTGATTTAGATAAGACTTTGGACTGAGGGTTGATGCTGGAATGAGTTAAGACTTTGGGATGTTCTGGAGAGGGTCAATTTATTTTACATGTGAGAAGAACAGGAATTTTGAAAGTCCAGAGGGTGTAATGTTGTGGAATGAATTTTATCTGCCCAAAATTCATATGTCGAAGCCTGCAACCCGGGCAGGTGCCCAACCATGAATCAAACTGTGACTTTCTGGCTCATAGCTCTACACTTAACCACTGAGGCACACTGGCTGGGCTATTTTATTTTTAAGAAGAGAAATAACCAAGCTTGTTTATATACAGTTAAGAAGGAGCCAGTGAAAGGGAAAGATTGAACATACATTAAGATAATAATTAATGGGAAAAGATCTGCGAGGAATGGGATCTAGAACACTACTTCTCAAACTTTAATGAACATGGAGATTACCTGGGGATCTCATATAAAATCCAGATTTGATTCAGGAGGACAAGGGTGGGGCCAGGAATGCTAAACTTCTAACAAGCGCTCAGGTGTTGGTAGTGCTGATGGGACTCAGACTATACCTTGAATCACAAGAATTAGGGCTTTATTGCAGGACTATTTATTTATTTATTTATTTATTTTTAAAATATATTTTATTGATTTCTTACAGAGAGGAAGGGAGAGGGATAGAGAGTTAGAAACATCAATCAGCTGCCTCCTGCACACCCCCTACTGGGGATGTGCCCGCAACCAAGGTACATGTCCTTGACCGGAATTGAACCTGGGACCCTTCAGTCCGCAGGCTGACACTCTATCCACTGAGCCAAACCGGTTAGGGCTATTGCAGGACTATTTAATCATATGTGTATACCTCTTTTCTCTAAAACATGAAGGAATTGCTCAAAGAAAAATCGTGCTTAAAATCTGGTCAACATCATTCTCAATCTTATGGTAGAGAAGCAATCAAAGGTATTTCTGGTTGGAAAGTGAATTATTATCTTTTTAGACTACATTTTAATATGAAAATGTTCAAACATACAGATGAAACTGCATATGCCATCAGTCATTGTGATAACTATCAGCATTTCGCAATTTTGTTTCATCACCTATTGCTGGCACTATCCCCACACTTTACTTCTACCAGTGGAGTATTTTAAAGAAATTCTCACATATCTATAATTTGTCCATGAATACTTCAATGTATATCTCTAACAAATAAGAATTTTTAAAAAAAAATCACAGGGCCATTATCCTAAGGTCAGAATTGTTAATTATCTAAAAATGTATTTTCATAGTGAATTTATGTAAATCAGAAAATCAGAAGGTTCCTACATCGATTTTTGTTGACCTATCATTTAAGTATGTTTTAATATATGTATAACAGTTCTCCCTCTCCCCCCTTTATCTTTCAAAGCATTCGTTAGTTGAATTAACTGGATTACTTTATTTTCTATAACATTTCCCATATTCTGGAGGTGCTCATGGCATGTTTACATGATGTTATTTAACATGCTCCAATATCCCTCATATTTCTGTAAAATGATAGTGGACCTGGAGACTTGATTCAATCTGGTGAATTATTTATTGACTGGAATACTTCATAGATAATGCTGTGTAATGCCTTGCATCACATCGTAAGGCATGGAATTTCTTGTGCCAATGTTGTGATGTTAATATTAATAGTGGGTTCAGGGGCTGTCAGTCTCATCTACCCATTATAAAGTTCCCTATTAACTTCTTATGTAATGATTTTAATAGCCATTGATAATTGTAACTTAGATGCATTATTTGAACAGAGGTTTCAAATGGCAATTTCTCTTATTCTGCCATTTCTTTGTATATATTAAATGTAATACTTCAGAAAGAAGAACCTTCTATAATCAAATGTTTATTGTCAGAAAGGCAAGATAAATTGATGATTTTTTAACTTATTTAATAATTCTCAGAATAGTGATTGATACCCCAGCAATTTCAAAAAGTGACCACAAGATTGCAATTAGCAAAATTTAGACTGTAGAAAAAAATATGTAGAATAAAGTCATCAGTTTTTCAACTAATAAATTAAAAGAGGTAAAAAAGAAAATAGAGCATGAGTAAGAACTAAAAGACTTAGGTACCTACCTACCAAACTCAGTGTACAAGTCTTATTTGGTCCTTATTGAAACAAATTTTAAATATGACATTTGAAAATCATTTTAGGCCCTGATGAGATTTTTGATAATATTAATGATTTATTGTTAATGTTAGATATGATATAATATGGTAGCAACAGCTTTATCTGTTCTATCCTATTTTTCTTTGGGAATTGTTCTTATGAAATTTTATGTTTACAGATTATGAAGGAAAGTGATCATATTTTATTGTTAAGAAATCATTGGAATCTTGCAGTAATCAGAATTTGAGAAGTAGGACTGATTATTAGTTTCTTTAATGTTCAACTCATTCCATAATTGTTGGCTCTGCAATGCAACTCTCAGGGCAGATTGAAACTCTAATTAGGGGTCTAGTTTGCCTTTGATGTTGACGGCAACTCTTATTAGTATTAATGTATATGGAAGAGAGAATAGATCTTTAAATAATTTAAAAACAGCTTTGTGTATTATGAACACAGACATATAAAAGATTTAATGATGTGACTTTTACATATTTATATTATGGTGCACATAAACACACACTCCATGTATTGTGTATAACTATGTCTTGGGGACTAAATGAAGCTCATAAAATCTTGCCATTAATTATGTTGACAGAGGGAATATCCTTTTGTGTTTATTCATTCACTCCTCAAAATGGCTGGAGCTTCTTTTAACAATGATCTGTCTAATTTTCAAACCTTAGTCTCTTGAAAGAGAACTCTAGCTTAGACTTCCCTAAATTGAGGAACACACATTTTACAGCTTTGGTAAATGTTAAAAAGAGAAGCCTCAGATTTATGTCTTTATATGTCAGGCATATGAAAGTATACATTTCTTAGTAAAAGTGTTTCACAATAGTTGACATTTTCTCTCTCTCTCTTTTTTTTGTATGTTTCTTTTATAAATATTGTGAGCTACAGCTGTAATCCTTCTCTGGGCACAAGTGACCTACAGTGTGATTGTACTGCATTGTATTTATAAGTCCTAAGTGGTGCTTGACATGACAGTAAGAATAGCTTGTCTGTACCTTCCACTGTGAGAGGCACTGGAGTTTCGTTGGGCAAGAGTGGTATTTTTCAGTTATTATGACACAGCCTCTGTATTTGAATGGCTTAGTTACATTTAACTGGCAGACTCCTAGCTTTATACATGGATTGCTTAATACCCAAATCTATCTTAAAGAAACTTTCCAAAGCAGAAACAAACAAACAAAAACAAACAAACAATAATAGCACTAAGTAGCTTTTCATTCAGGGATCACAGAAACAAAGCTAATAACAAGCTTCTTGTAGGGTGTATTTTATCGGCTTAGATGTAAGGCCAGAGCATCTCAAATTTCCTATATGCATAAATAATTTTTTTTTCTTTTAAAAACCTTGCCCCTGAAAAGCAGCCCTGAAAAGGTTGCAGGAAAGCCCCCTTTGAAGGACTCTCAGCACAGGTCAAGGAAGAAACAATGCCAAGGGGCAAGGTCTTTGTTATGCAGGAGGCCGCTGGCCATTTCAGAGCAGCTCTGGGTGTCAGGGAACCCAGTTGATGACAGATGGTGTGACTGTCCTTGCAAATTTTTCACCTTAAAATGACAGCTTATGTGGAAATACCCTGCAATCATTGGGAAAGATAGTCTAAAAGCCCCTTGAAATTACATAAAGGGAAACAATGTTTATTTCAGGTATAGTTCTGGGCTCTTGACATTTAAGAAAGCGGAGGTGTTTGTAATGAAGAAATAGGGAAGAACAAGAGTGCTTTAGTTCAACGGGTATTCGTTTCTCTAAACACAAAACAATAAATGGGGGGGGGGGAGATAATCTATAGTCTTTCAGATTCTGCCTTTTAAATACATACATTGTTTGACTTAGTACACTAAGTTTGTTAACCTCTTTGGATGAAAGACAGTGCCTTTGGTAACTTAAATTACTGTAGAAACCAGCAGAAATGATTAGGGACATTTCCCAGGTATACCTCAGGCCAGATGCATAATTCAAAATTAAGCAATAAACTGCTTTCTGCAGTTTGCTTCAAAAATTGTTGTCATTTCATGTTTAGAGGATTAAAACATGGCTTTTCTTTCTCCATTTGTTCTTATCAAATCTACGAAGGAAGAGAATTCTATAACTTCAGCAACAATTTTGGATTTCCTAAGCATCTTTTTCATTTTTAATTATGTTTGTTCAAAATAATCAAGGCAATATTGATAAATTCTGAGTGACAGTGAGAGGTTTCTAGCTTGTATACTCTATAGGTTTCCAGTGGTAGTTAGTATCAAACAATTAAGTCATATTAAAAAGTCTTGGTTAATTCTGAAAACAAACATTGTTTTAGGTTGGTTTTAATGAGAAAATCATCACTGTCATTTCTGCTTCACATTCTCCTTCTTGTGCTATAATTTGCTCATACAATACATTGTGCTCTCAAAGTATATGTCAAGGATCAGAATAAGTTCACAGCAAAAGAATCAATAGCTTATTATTTTTTAATTTAATTATTTATATATAACTGTTAAAATTAGAAGACTGAAAATTAAAACAATATTGGGATTGATTCATTAAATTGTTTATGTTCTTAAATGAGATTTTGCTTTAAGCTTTGTATGAGAAAAATGTTAACTGTCTCTATGAAATATGAGGCAGTAGCCATTACTAAGGAAGGTGCATTGTTGATGGGGATGAGGCACTTCCTAACATATCCGAGACTGGCAATTTTATAAAGTATTTCCTCCCTTTGTTCATTATGCACACTATCATAAATCCCCGAGATAACAGAAGACTCCTGCCCTTCACTATGGGAATTGAGTTTCTGGAGGTATGGATGGAGTTCAATTGTATGTTGCAGTTCACTATCTTATACTTATAAAATGTAAACATGACTGAGTCAATAAACTAAATTTTGGGGAGTTTGCCTTTGATTAACAACTGTATTATGAAAATGCAAAGAAAGGGAAGGAAGGAGGGAAGAAGAGGGTAGGGGATGAGAGGAAAGGAAAGGAAAGGAAAGAAAAAGACGGAAGAAAAATAAAGGCTTCTATATAAATATGACAATCCCCATGATTTTCTGGTGTGGCCAAAATTCAGCACTCACCATTTACTTCATAAAGTTAAAAAACTGTCCCTAAAAACCTAAAAAAATTATCTTCAGAAATGGTCTCCTCATCTTTCTTTTCCCTACATAGACAACTGTTCGAGCTGACCAAAAGGCACTGGGAGCTCAGAGCGCTTCTACAGCTACCAGTGCCCTGACTGTCTAGCTCGTTCCTCATTTTGCCTGCAGTGGTCTTACCTTTCCCATCATCCTTAAACTTCCTCTATCCAAAAGGTGGTGCATTGTCCCACATGTCGTTAAACAGCTTTTATGTGTTAAAAATCTGTTTTGAGCCTGCAGTGTGCTATTTAGATGCATTTGAGCAGGTTTGTTGCATACAGCACTTTCAGAAACTCTATATGCTGAAGTAAATTGTGAGTGCTGAAACTGAAGCAATAGTATGTAGAATGTTTTCATCTTAATTGATCCTCGAGAGAGCTCACAGGACCTCTGGTCCAGAGGACACTTTGGAGGTAATTCTGACATGTGTCATAGTTTCCTGCAGTTATACACCTAGGATCAGTGGGTAAGAGTGGGTTAACAGAGAGTTATGGAGATAAGCTTCATCTCAGGCCAGGTCTGAAAACCTAGTTTGATTGCATTCTCTAAAAATATCCTTCACACAGAAGGGACACATGTTTGTCAGGTAAGAAGCACCAAATCACTTAATACCTAGTCAGCTTCTCAGCTATGAGATTAGCTAACTTTGTCAGGCTTATTTATAGGGTTTTAAAGAATAAATTATGTTTGTAAAAGCACTTTGAAAACAGCAAAGCACAATACAGACGCAACAAATTATTTTTGTTGGATGCAGCCATACCGTGAAAAAAGTATAGGATCTAACTGCACAAGTTTACAATCCAGGTTTGCAATTTTCAAGAGGTGTTAACTTGAGCAAGTTGTGTGATCTCTGGGAGTCTCAATTTCATCATCTCTAAAATGGGGATAATCATGCCCACTTCAAAAGCTGTTGAGAAAGCCAAAAGGAAACAACGTGCTTAGAAGCTAGAATTATGCAAAGGTGATACACAATTCTTGTAGGGTTTCTTGCTGAAAATTATTCTCTTGGGCCTGACAACTGGGACACACTGAGAAAATGCTGCAAGTTCCTTCTTACCCAGACCTTGAGACTTCAGTCCCACTGCATTTATCAAAGAAACCGCAAAGAAGTAACAGTACCAGAATGAGGAGCCAAGATATATTGGAAATAAGGAGTTAGATAAAGAAGTACCATAAATGTGAGTCATGAAAATAATTTTGACTCTCAATTAACCTACTTTGGGAAGTGCTCTGAACATGGTCAAATATTCAATCTGGGATGGCTTTAGTCTTGTGCAGTTTTTTGAGAGAGAAGCTCTATTTTAACCCTCCAAAGTTTCCTGTGTTGCGTGTATGACTTCACCAAAAAGACAGAGGAAGAAGAATGTTATTCAAATCAATCACTTAGGTATTAATTATGCATTATTATGCATTCCATGCTTCTATATTTAGAGTGATAGCACTTCTTTTCTATAAGCCAAACACGGAATCCACCTTTATTAGCGGTATTTGTTGCAAGCTGAGGGGGTCGGGGGGTGGGAGGAGTGCCTCCTTTGCTCTTCCAGATTCACATCTTCTCTATATGTCCACAGACGTGTATGGGGAGATGTGAACTTGATCCTATGTCACGGACAATGCACACAGGAGAATGGGCAACTTGTTAACAATCCCATAGAAGTTCAGATTTTAGCTTTATTTTTTCTCTAAGGAGATGTTTTCTTTTTCAAGTTAAAAATGTATACACTCACAAGAGTTGATGAAACATTTTTCCATACAACTAAAAAGGACAGCATGTCCAGCTTTCCACCTCAGAGCCTGTACCCTTGTCCCCTCTCCTGAGAATATTCTCATAGCTCTTCCCCTTCAGCTTTCACCTTCTCTTGGCTCAAGTGTTGCCACTTCAGAGGGGCTTTCCTTGACCACCTCTCTCATCAGCTCCTCATCTCCATCCTACTCTAGGCTTTACCTATTGATTATGTCTTCACTTATTGATTATTAGTTTATAATTTTTCTCTACACTGGTCCTTTTTTGTTTCTGCTTGAAACTTGGTAGGCATTCTAAAAATTATTGAATTAAAATGTGTATAGATTCGGACTAACAAACATAATTTTTGTGTGTTTTGCAATATGATTATTAATAATTATTGAATGTCTATTGTGTATTATATATTATGCTTCAGGCATTCTTCTGACCCTCTTGTATGTACAATTTCATTTAATCCTAACAGCAACACTATGAGGTAGATACCTATGTTCCCATTTTAAAGATGCACATGGTAAGAACAGAGAACTCTAGAATGTCACTGAGCACTGATTTTCCCACTCAATAGTATTGTACTCTTGGACAAGTAACTTAATTTTACTGAGTCTTGATTTCCTCATCTGTTACAGTGCGTTAATAACACCTCCCACATGGGGCTTTCCTGGAGATTGGCTAGATAAAGGCAGAGGACTGCATTATCAGGGACAGACTGCTGCTCAAAAGTGAGCATATTCTTTCTCTGTCTTTATTCCTCTATTTTTCACCCAGTTCTCCTCATGACTTCCTTGGAATTCGCTTAGTCTCCAGACAGCTCAAGTCTGGTTACCATCTTATAAAATCTCGCTGACATGGTAAGTAAGGTTCAGCTAAGTCAGATATTTTCAAATACAAAGTACTCTAAGCACTGACCTGGAGTTGATGATTCAGTGATAAAAGTGAATATAGTTAAATATATTTATATTTTTGAATATGTGTACATGCATCTACATATGTAAGACATTGTATATGTATATATGTGTATGATAAGTGGGGGACCAAGAAATGGAGGAAGGACCCTGCCAGGTGGGGGTTTCCCTGAGAATAGGACCCCAGACTCTGGGCATAGCAGGGATCCTTGAACTAGTATACAGTGCACCCGGAAGAGCAGCAAGAGCCAAGCAGCAGTAGAAAGGATTGAGGCCCTAATGCATCCTGCCTCTGTCTCAGATACCCTAATATAAGTCTTTTATAAGACTACACATTGCGATTGTGGCTATAAAACTTAGCAACTGAGCCATATGGCTGAATTCAGATAGAAAGTTAAAATTGTGAGACATTAGAGCTAAATTGGTGATAAAAGTGAATATAGTTAAATATATTTATATTTTTGAATGTGTACATGCATCTACATATGTAAGATATTGTATATGTATATATGTATATGTATGTACACAAATGCATATTCATGTAAGCATACACATGCATACATACTTAGAAAAATTTTAATTATAAAAAACTTGCCCAGGGTCATAAAGTTAGTTTGTGGCAGAGATGGGAGTGTAATGATTATTCTTTAATGTCATATTATCATTTGTAGTTAATAATAATACAGACACACAGAGGCCTAGTCAATTCTTAGTCTATAATATAGTTTTTTTAGGCTCACCTTACAAATGAAAAAGTGACTTCAAAAAGTTTATTTAAGGTTGCATAGCTGGTGAAAATCAGAGTCTCAAAGCCAAATCACGTTCTCCTTTACCCCAAGTATTACCCAGGCTTTCATTTTTAATTTTTCCCTTTCATTTTGCTGTTGCTGCTCCTAATTTACTAAATGTATGATAAATCTGAACTGAAAACATGTCTTCATTTTCATAATGTTTCTTCTAGCATGATGGAGCTCACATAGTAGCACTAATCCCTCATGTTCCCTTTCTAACCACATAAAAGTATTTGATTGTTTAATGGTATAGTGGGAAAACATTAAAAGGGGGAAAAACCAGAGGTGAAGCAGTTTCTATGTAAACTCCACTGTCTCTTCACTATTTGGCTACTTTGTAGTAAATCAAATCCATTTTATATAATGAAGCTTGTCTTTATTATCCCATTATGACTGCCTTAGAAAGGAAATAGTGTGTATGCTTCAGTGTGGGGTCATTTGTAATTATAAAAAGAGATGCAGGAGAGCCAGGCACTCCTTGTATGCCTTTAAAATCTGCTCCTTTGGTTGTTCTGCACGTTTTTACTGCTTTATAAAGAAAGTGTTGAAAGCTGTGTTTTTATTGCCCTGATGCCTTTAATAGTGCATACTGTGAAACTAAGCTGGATACCTGATTGATGCCATTCCTACCTGTCTAGGAAGATAATGATCAAACACCGAGGGGTCTGTTCAGCAGGTGATGTGTGCATGGAACTCCCATTAATGGTAATGGGAACCTGCAGCTAAGCACAGTGACTGGAGACAAGAGGCTGAAGGTGTGGTAGGTCCATTAATACTTCTTTCTTTCATAGCAGCTGGTTGGAATATAAGTGGGAGGCAGCCCTTTTGAAGCTAACAATCAGCCATATTTAAAAGGTGCTGCTCAAGTAAGACATGTAGATGTATTGTCAACAGGCCCTTTGTATAAAATATACTTATGCTAAATTTTACCATATGGAGTCTTATAAAATGCTTGCTTTTTTGAATGATGTTTCCATAATTTATCTTCCTCAAAATGGCTGGTTAGAAGTCTATAGAGAATTTTGATAATTGGGTAGTTAATTGAAAAATAGAGATGTCAAATTTAGGAGCCAAAAGAAAAGTATTTAAAAAGGTTGATAACATACATTGATTATAATCTAGATGAAAGAAGAAATGTATGATATACAGAAAAGATGAAATTCCACACTTAGGTCAAGTCATATTTTAACTAATTCAAAGATAAGAAACATGTGTTGTATATATTTAACATGTATAGATATGAATTAATCCACTAACAAAATAACATATAAATGAATTAATCCACTATATATAACATATATATTAATTCATATATATCTATTAATCCCCTAACAAAAGAACATATATATATATATATATGAATTAATCCACTTTTTTTTTATATATATATATGTGTGTGTGTGTGTGTGTGTGTGTGTGTGTGTGTGTGTGTATATATATATATATATATATTTCTCAATTTAGTCTATAATATTTCTTGAGGGCCAAGCATTATTTTAGACATTCAGGATGTTGCACTGACAGACTTAGGCCTTCACTTCCTAAATGTTATAATCTACAGGGATTAAAAGGAGAAGGGGAGTTTAGAAATAATCATATTCAAACTTTATTATCTACAGACAGAAATTGACATAGTGATGTGTTGACTTGCCCATCATTAAAAAACTGTATAATGACAGAGCTAGTATTCAAATACTGTTACATATGTTTAACAATGAATTGTATGAATGTACTCTTTTGCTGTGTCCTCTGAACCTAACACAATGTTGGGTATACACTCTTGGCACCCAGTAATAATTTGCTTCCTCAATAAATAAGTGAATTATTTTGCAAATTTGCTCTTCACAGCAACTTCTATAGTACCTAAATATTCTTAACTGTAAAATCGGGGACTGATCAGTCTCTGGTTTTTGTTTGTTTGTTTTTTAAGAATTGTGCAACTCTCAATACAATAAAATTATAACTCAATTTAAAAAATGACTTCATTATATGACATGTACTTATCACTTTAGAAATGTGCACAATGATCTTCTGCTTCTGATTGTGATGAACTACTTATCAGTAATTCTAACAAAAGCAGTTAGAACAGTCATAAAAATACAAAATGAAAAACAGGAAAAAGCCAAAATTTCATGGACTAGATCTGCAGAGATGAGCTGGCTGAAGAGATACATGGGTAATCTAGATATTGGACTTGTCAAATATGAACCTTAGATAAAACTGTGATGAATTTGTAAGAGAAATAATGAACAAGATACAGAATTTTATTGAAAAATACTGATCTATAAGAAATAATCAAATGGCTACTTTAAAAGCTGGGAAATAATATGATTATATAATTAAAAATAAGAACTCAATAGGTAAGTTTAAAAGCAGATATGGAACATGTGAAAAGGTCCAACATGTATTTAGTGAATTCCTGAAAGTGAAAGAGAAAGAAAATGAGGCATAAGTTATTTGGGAAAAAAAAAGATGATATATAACAATATGCCAAAATTTTTGAAGATATTAACCCACAATTCAGGAGTCTATTAAGCATCCAATCTGGAATAATGCAAATGCATAATGAGATTCTTTGCCCCATTGTGTATTTTTGACTCCTTTGTCATAGATTAATTGACTGTCTATGTGTGGATTATTTCTGGGCTCTTAATTCTGTTTTATTTATCTATGTGTCTGATTTTGTGCTAGTACCATAGTGTTTTGATTACTATAGCTTTGTAGTATAGTTTAATATCAGGAAGCACGATACCTCCAGCTTTGTTCTTTTGCCTCAATATTGCTAAGATTATTAAGATTTCAATATTTTCCCTCCAAATTGAAGATTCAACAAAACTCCAATATAAATCCTAGTAGACATTTTGGGGATATAGAAATTAACAAGTTAAATCTGAAATTTATATGAAAATTCAAAGACTAAGACTAACCAAGATAATCTTGAGGGCAAAAATATGCATGGAATATATTGCCATATTTAAAAACTTAACTATAAATAAAGGCCTTATATGTATAGATCACATCTTTATTTATTCCTCTTTCAGTGAACACTTAGTTAGCTTTGGCTATTCAGGCTCTTTTGTGTTCCTTATAAAATTTTAGAATTATTTTTCTAGTTCTGTGGAAAATACCATTGGTAGTTTGATAGAGCTTGCATTGAATTTGTAGATTGCTTTGGGTAGGCCCAATGTAATCAGGATAGTCCACATAAGATGGATAAAGAGTGTCAGAGTGAGAGATGTGATGACAGAAGCAGAGGTTAGAGTAATGTTATTGCTGAAAGGAGACTGCAAGCAATGGGATGTAATTAGCCTTCACAAACTGGAAAAGACAAGGAAACACATTCTCCTCTAGAGCCTCCAGAAGGAATGAAGGCCTGATGACACCTTAATTTTAGCTCAGTAAGACCTGTTTTAGACTTCTTGCTTTCAGAACTATAAGAGAATAAGTTTATATTGGTTTAAGCCACTATGCCTTTGGTAATTTGTTACAACAGTAATAAAAAAACTAATATGTATTAATTATTACACAATAATTTATATATAATACAAAATATGATATTTTAAGGACAAAAACTATAGACAAGTAGAAGAGAATGTAGAGTTCAGAAATAGATGAAACATTTAAAGAGACAATGGATTTTTTAAAAAAGGTACAAGAGTAATTCAATAAGAGAAAGGTGAGTCTTTTTAACAAATGGTACTGCAAAAACTGGATATCATTATGGAAAAAAATATACCTTAACCCCATCTCACAACATGCATTAAAACTAATTTGAGCCGTAACCGGTTTGGCTCAGTGGATAGAGCGTCGGCCTGGGGACTGAAGGGTCCCGGGTTCGATTCCAGTCAAGGGCATGTGCCTTGGTTGCGGGCACATCCCCAGTCGGGGATGTGCAGGAGGCAGCTGATCGATGTTTCTCTCATCTATGTTTCTGACTCTCTGTCCCTCTCCCTTCCTCTCTGTGAAAAATCGATAAAATATATTTAAAAAAAAACCAAAAAACTAATTTGAGATAAATGGTAGAGCTAAACATAAAACCTAGAACTACTCTTAAAGAAAAAGAGAGAATATTTTTGCACCCTTAGACTAGCAAAGTTTAATAGGCTGCAAAAAAGTTTTAGAATTAATCAAAATTAAAAATCACCAGGAAAATGAATAGTAAGTAGAAGACTAAAAAAAAAAATTCCACAACATATATCTGATGAAGGACTTATATCTAGAATAATATAGAGAGATCTTAAAACTCAATAACACAATGCAAAACAACAGAATTTTTTAAATGAACAATGGAAAAAGATTTCAGTAGACATAACAATGTAAGATGTACTAATGACGAATTAAAAACAGAAAAAAAGTAAGATTTGGTCATTGGAGAAATGTAAATTACAATAGCAGTGAGATATCCTCTATAGACCCTATAGCATAGAAAAATTAAAAGCACTGATAGCATCAAATATTAACAAATATGTGAAGCAATTAGAACTCATACATTGCCAGTGAGAGTGTAAAATGGTTCAACTACTTCAGGAAAGACTGGAAACAATCCACTCCTAGGCATTTATACAAAAAGAATAGCAACATATGTCCGCAAAAATACTTGAACATGAATGTTCATAGCAGCTTTGTTCATAATAGCAAAAAAATGTGAAATAATCTAAATGTCTAGGAACAAGTGAATTCATAAGAAAATAGTGGTGTTTACATACAATAGAATACTATTGGCAATAAAGAGAATAAATTCGATATGCAACTATATGGGTGAATCTCAAAACCATCATACTGAGAGAAAGAAGGCAGATACAAGAGGGTACATATGATATGATTTTATTTTTAAAAGTTCTATAAAAATAAAAACTATTCTATGGCACAAAATAATCAGATCAGCAATTACCTCTATATGCCAGTGCTTAGCTAGAAGTAATACAAGGAAAATATTCTATCTTAATTAGTTACTCATGTAACATGGGTTACTCATGTGTATGCATCAAATTGTACACATATGATAGGTATATTATATATGCAAATAATACTCAAGTGAATATAAAATAGTTTAAAAATAAAAAAATATTTTTATTTAATCACTTTAGTTACAAGAGAAGGTATCATTTGTTCTTGGTATTGAGGGGGAAAAAGGATTGTCCAGGTAAGAAAATGGTTAGAAAACATTTAAAAGCAGGCTGCAATCTGAGAAGATAGTTGATCATATATTTTTCTTTCCCTATGGCATACTAGATACTCAGTGAACATTGATTGCCTAGGTGTGCTTAACAGGTCTTCAAGTTTTCATTTTTTAAGTACAAAGAAATCTTGATAAATAAGAAAATTCAGAAGAAAAGAAAAATGTCATCTACAGTTGAATTCCCCTTTCTAATATTTTCCTTGTATAAGCTTTACTTTTACATGAATGTAATTCAAGTACATATGCATTTTATAAAGCTGTTTTTCTTTTAGCATAATGTTGTAAACATTAAAAATGTTTATATTCTCATTCTAAAAGTCACTTTAATGGTTTAGTTGTATAATGTTACATTGAGTAAATCTTTCAAAATGTATTCTTACTTCTTAGGTCTCTACATCTTTATAATTTTTATGCTTTTTAGATGGATTATTCCTGTTAGTAATGACTCTTTTAATAGCTAATAAATTTATTTTGCATTTAAGTTTATTTTTTGATATGTATATATAAATATATATGAGCTTTCTTTTGGTTAGTAATTGCCAAGTGTGTTGTTTTTATCTTTTTACTCCCAAATTTCCTATGACAATATGTTTTAGGTTCATCTTTTTATAGTAATATAAGCCCTGACTGGTTTGGCTCAGTGGATAGAGTGTTGGCCTGTGGACTGAAGGGTCCTGGGTTTGATTCCGGTCAAGGGCATGTACCTTGGTTGCAGGGACATCCCCAGTAGGGGGTGTGTAGGAGGCAGCTGATCGATGTTTCTCTTTCATCGATGTTTCTAACTTTCCATCCCTCTCCCTTCCTCTCTGTAAAAAATCAATAAAATATATTTTTTTAAAAACTAGATATTTTTAGAGTATCTGAAAATACCTCTATAATAAATTTGTTGTATAACATTTGACAAATGCAGAAGACTATATGTAATATATGTTTATAAATTTATATAGATTTGTGTTTTATATAAGTGTATGTGTAGATAAATAACAGGTGGAAAGTCTATAGCATAAAGGAATTTGAGGTAAGAAGTGTTAGAGGTCAAGTCTCAAAAGATAGTTTGACATCTGATTGTGAAAGGCATTGTAAGAAAGATACCAATAAGTGAAAAAGAATTGATTAGTCACTCAAATCTATTAAAATATACTGAACTAATTTTAATGATAATGGTAATTATGATATAGTCTCTCTCTTTCAAAGACATCAATAATTGAAACACTATTTTTGAAAAGTATGTAAAATGATTGTTATCTTCAATGTACAGAGACACAGTGATTTTTTTCCCACTTAGGCACACTAAGTGGTAAAGTTAGTTTTGCATTTTGTTCTCTTGAAAGCATCTTATATATCAAGTCAGATTCAAGAATTTTCAGAACATTCATTTGTATTTTGTCCTACAAAATGGTCAACATAACTCTCAATTTTCCCGTGTAATTTGGAGTTGAATTAGCACATTTGGTTAAAGGTCTGTGCTAATGATCCCAATCTAATTAGTTTGTTCCCCATATAAACTAGGTAGATTTGCTTTGTTTTCTATCTCAAATTGCACCCTAGTGGCCATTTTGAAATTGTATGACATTTATACACAAGGATGTCTTAACTAGGAAATGTGGATATGTTGGTGATATCCATAACCTTTATTTCAAATAATAAATGTGCTATGCTTTATTGATGTTGAGCCAGTCCTTAATCTTCACATGTTAATTTTGTTTGGTTTACTGCTTTCTCTCTTTGTGTGGCATCTCTTTGTGGGTACCTGGTGATGTGAAGCTTATCTGGGTGAGCCACAGACCAGCTACTAACAACTCTGTGTTCTATTTAAGGGTACAGCTGAAAACTATCCTGAGAACTTGGTCTCTTAAGGAATGCCATGGCCTATTCACTTTAGAATTCACAGGTCCTGAGTTTTATAGTATGTTGATGAACTTAAAACTTATAAAACCCATTATCCTCTTATGCATTCCTTAATTTGTGTACCTAAAAGGTTTTTTAGAATGTAATGGATGTCTAATTCATGTCTCCTAGGTTGAACATTATACTTCTTTTTAATGGCTTCATGCTTTCATAAATTAAAAAGAGTGGCAGCACCTTTAGTAATCTCACCATAATATAGTAAGAAACCATTATTCTCCGTTACAAGATACAGAAGAAAATAACTTAGTTAAGATAAGACATTATTATAAACAACAGGACAAAAGAAAGAGGGGAGCCCATTAAAAATAACCCTTGTTTAAAGGCTGTTGGAAGCTTAGAAAAGGAATCAACCATTTAAAAATAACCTTAGTCCTAAGATCTTGGAAGAAAATGTAGCCCTCTCCCAATATTTTTAGTATACACATTTGACCTTTTGATATTTCTTGGAAACAGAAGTTTTAGATAGCACTAGTGACAGCAGTAGGGTACCAAGGATTTGATAAATGTGGGATTCACGCTGGAGCCTGAATAGTCAGAGAAGTTAGTGAGTTACCATATGTCAGAGCACCAGGATGATTGCCCAGGATTCTGGTCTAAGAGAGAGCTTGTCAGTCCCCTCCTTCTTGTACATTTGGTGTAAACTGTTCTTAGTTTAACCTCAAGTAATATAAAGACACATCCACTTATAATTTAAATATTGTGCTTGTTAATGTATGCCATAGAAATTTTAAAAATATGTATGACCCCTTAAATCATTTAAGATTAATCTTATTTCAGCCTTAAATATAGTTGAAAAAGGAAGGAAAATGAAAAAGTTAATCTAATTTTGATATATAAATACACTCAAATTTAATGAGGATTAAGTGAATAAAATCTTAAAACATATTTGTTAAGCATAGCTAGCATTCCAAATGCTGATTTTTTTCTTCCTTCTGATGTATATTAAACTACAGCTAATTTTTTGTTGGTGATATTATCTATATATATAAAAGCCTAAGCGACCAATTGACTGAATGACCAGTTGCTATGACACACACTGACCACCAGGAGGCAGATGCTCGATGCAGGAGTTGCCCCCAGGTGGTCAGTGTGCTCCCACAGCCAACCTTCCATGGCCAGCCAACCTCCTGTGGCCCCTCCCCATGGCCGACCAACCTCCAGCGGCCCCGATTGACCCTGATCGGCCCGATCACTGGCCAGGCCTAGGGACCCCCCACCCATGCACGAATTCATGCACTGGGCCTCTAGTGAAAAGATAAATCCTTTAGAAGTAACATTTCAAAAAGGACTCTACTGAAGGCATCATTTTAATTATCATTAAATTTGTGAGTTGTGATATAGAATCAAAGTATATTTAGTTCATTTTCTGATTATCAATTTAAAACATTATATTGTAAATAACATTAACAAACAATAAACAAGGAGAAAATTTGGTTAACAATTCACTTCATCTTATTCATATAAAGAACTTTGTTGTAATTTTTACTCCTTATGAAAGAAAGATGATTTCAGGAAGCACTTTTCTATGACCAAAGTCAGAAGTGATAGATTAACCATAGAAGCAGAATCACTGTTCTGTGACAGACAATGAGACAAGTGATATTTGGAATATCCAGGAGAAAAGACGTATCTTGATGCTTAAAGGGAGAGATTTGCAAATGATGCTTGATAATGTGATTTTTAAAATCTGGATTGAAGTAAAGAATCCCTTATCCTTCATCCAGCTTCATTTTTCTTCATATTTCATTCCTCAAATATTTAAAGGAAGTGGATATTGCTCAATTTGACCTAGGTGGATAAAAGTAAAGAGTATAAATGACCAGAATTTATATTATTTAGGACTTGTGTGCTTTTATTTTATACTTGTTTGGAAAAGTTATTATTATTATTTTTAAATGGGCTTCTTTAACAAATACTATAATATACTAGGTTAAACATTAGATGAACAAGTTTATTAGGTCTCTGTGGACCTAATTCACTAAAAGTTTGATCTGGTAAATTTTCTGAATTAGCTCTTTAAAAAAAGTTATTAAAAACTTCATCTGGGCTTAGAAGCCTGGCCTGATGAGTAACACATTAAAATTTTGGCAGGAGGGGGTGAGGTGTCCTTTGAGTTATTGCCTGACCTTGGCCTAGTCATTCATTTCACTGACTAAATCTGGACATTTGCTGATTCCACATAAAAGGAATACTATTTCCATTCTAGTTCAGGGAGAATTTTACAAAACCAAGCCTTAAGATTAGGTTAAACTAGTCTAAAATTTTAGAACAAATTTCTGGCCATTTGGTCATATATCTGCTGACAAAATGCACTTAACTTTGACCATTTTATATTCTGCTGGTGGATAACATATATTTTACTATATTTAAATTTGTCATTTTTTTTTCTGATAATTTAATACTCAGGTTACTGTGAATATAAACTATAATTTCTTCCCCTTCAACAAAATCTCAGTGACAAGATAAAAAGCATTCCCTTTTATTAAAACTTATTTCATTTAAGCATCCTTCATTAACTCCACACACTTGATAAAGTTTAACACTTTATTTGCTTCTCCGGCCATAATTTTTTTTCTATATAAAAGTAAAAATATGAATGAATATTCACACTTAACTTTTAGCTTCAGGCTAAAATGTATTATGCACCATATTTTGGTTTTTAAAAATAATCACCTTGTCACAGTTCAATGGCAAAGTGAAGTCAACTCTGTCAATAGAGACAATTTGAGGGGGGAAAAACACTCGTCACCCCTCTGAGTATCATTTCATTTGAATGCTCCTGATTTTTTTACCTGCTAGTTTTTTTGGGAATGTGCCATGGAATAATATAATGAAGTCTAAAATACCATACACTGAGAATCCTCTTTGCTGACAGCACATAGCTGACAAGTATTGATGTTCTCTTACACTTTCCCTATTTGAACACTATATTTTATGTACATAAAATGCATATGTAGAAGTTTTAAACTCTACAAGCACAGGAAAAAACCTGGCTCTCCATATGTCTAACAATGTATTGCATGAATATATTTACACCATCACAATACTAACGGCTTTCATTGTTTTTCTATAAGTGGAATCATAGTAAAGATATATATCACTTAACATGTATTTTTTAACATATCACAGAAGGCACAGGTGTTTGTTAAAAAATATTTAGATAAAAAATAAAGTAAAATAACTCTTGTAGACATTATCTGTAGTAGAATATATTGGCAATTGAATGAAGCTGACCTGATTTTTTTTTATTATTCTTTTTTTATAGGGATGGGTGGAGTTGTAGAGGAGGTTTGAGTTCTATTATTTTAAAAACTTAACTTACTCTCAATAAAAGGTCAAAATGATTTCCATAATTTTGTGTTGATATTTAAGATTCCAGATACTTTTATTTATTATTTATTTTTAAAATTTATCTTTATTTTGAAAGTATTGCAGATGTCCCCCTTTTTCTCCCCACTGACCCCCTCCACTCTACTCCTGCCCTCACCCCAGATCTTCACTGTAGATGCCAGATACTTTTAAATTAGCCTATGTCCAAAGCAGATTGAGAGTAAATTAAAATTATTCATTAGGAAAATCAAGGGTCTACTGTGAAAGGATCTGAAGCTGGGATGTTGTGCTACTGTCACCCATGTCCACCACATGTCAAAATACTGACTTCCTGACCTCACAGGATCCCAGAATGATGATACATGGAGGGTTTTCCAAGATCATCAATTTCTGACTCTTTTGAAAGCTTTAAAAATATTGGGCCTGAATGGTTCAGTGGTTTGTCCAGGGAAATGCAGTTTGTGACAGAGTAAACAGGAAAACATTGTTCTTCTCTCTTCTACAACCTCAATTCTCTACACTCTCCCAAGAGCCACATAAAATGAACATATCTCATGACAAGGTTCAACTACAAAAGGACAATGCACACAGCTCACACAGGTGTGCACCTTGAGTGCCCAGATCAGTTGACTGGGGAGGCTGAGGCACTGGGCCCTATAGGACACCTACTACACAAGGCATCTCTACCAAGTTCAGGAGACAGAGCAGATCTACCTAACACATAGAAACAAACACAGGGAAACAAGCAAAATGTGGAAACAAAGAAACATGTCACAAATGAAAAAATAGAAATCGCCAGAAAAAGAACTAAATGAAATGGAAGTAAGAAAACTATCAGATACAGAGTTTAAAGCAATGGTTATAAGGATGCTCAAAGAACTTACTGAGAACTTCAAGGAACTTAGTAAGAACATCAACATAAAAAGGACCAGTCAGAAATGAAGGATACACTAACTGAAATGAAGAATAATTTACAGGGAATCAATAGTAGAGTGAAGGACACCTAGAAACAAATCAACAATTTGGAATACAAGGAAGAAAAGACACCCAATCAGAACAGCAAAAAGAAAAAAAGAATCCAAAAATATGAAGATAGTGTAAGGAGCCTCTGGGACAACTTCAAGCATACCAACATTTGTATCATGGAGATGCCATAAAGAGAAGAGAGTGACCAAGAAATTGAAAACCTATTTGAAAAAATGACAGAAAACTTCCCTAACCTGGTGAAAGAAGTAGACATACAAATCCAGGAAGCACAGAGAGTCCCAAACAAGATAAACCCAAAGAGGCCCATACCAAGACACATCATAATTAAAATGCCAAATGTTAAAGACAAAGAATCTTAAAAGCAGCAAGAGAAAAGCAGTTAGTTACCTATAAGGAGCACTCATATGGCAGTCAGCTGATTTCTCAATAGGAACTTTACAGGCCAGAAGGGAGTGGTAAGAAATATTCAAAGTGATGAAAAGCAAGGATGTACAACTAAGATTACTCAACCCAGCAAAGCTATCATTTAGAATTGAAGGCCAGATAAAGAGCTTTTTAGACAAGAGCTAAAGAAGTTCCTCACCACCAAACCAGTGTTACATGAAATGTTAAAGGGTCTTCTAGAAGAAGAATAATATGAACAATAAAATGGCAATAAATATATATCTATCCATAAGTAAATTTAAAAATAAAAATAAACAAACAAGCAGAACAGAAACAGACTCATAGATACAGAAAACATTTTGACAGTTGCCAGATGGGAGGGGGCTTGAGGGTGGTGAAAAAGGTGAAGTTATTTAGAAGTACAAGTTAGTAGTTATAATGTAGTCATTGGGGTTATAGGGAATAGGGAATATAGTCAATAATATTTAATAACTATGGTGTCAGATGGGTATGAGATTTTTTGGGATAATCACTTTATAAGTTTTCTAATGTCTAATCATTGAGGTGTACACCTAAACTAATATGATATTGTATGTCAACTGTAATTGAAAAATTAAAAAAAATGTTTAAGGAAAAGAAAATCAAGATGTCTTTAATGGCCTGGGTGGTTCAATCTTCCTACATTTTATTATTATTAATTTTACTTTAATAGGGATCAAAACCTTTAAGTAAAGAATTGATACTACTCTGGCATATTTTTAGATATTGCACAGCATATATGAATAAGTAAATCAATGAACTAATGCACAGGGACAGATATGGAATTTCCAGGGTCCTTCTCTAAATCACAGATAAAAAGATTATTTCTCATATGAGTATGAATATAATTAATAGAAGTTTTTCTTTAATATTTTTATCTTTTGCCCTGGTCTTGGCATCCTGTGACAATCAGTTAAGCTCTCAGAGTTTGGGATGACAGTGACCATAGGACTAGTGGTGCCCAGGCCCTTCTTCTGATATTCAGAGGTCCTGTTAGACTTATAGAGACTTTGAGGTCCTCAGAAGTAAAGATTAATCTGAATTCAAATAGCAGTCATGGCCAAAACTTGAGTATATCGCATCTAAGAAAATCATTGGTTTGATACTCCTTTCTTAATTTCAGGAGAAAAAGTTAAGAAAACTCATAATATGATAGGAGGCAAAAGGCCAGCAGTAGTTAAAAGTGGTTGATCCAAGAAATAAATTTTATTGAGCTGTAGTAAATGAGCAGAGTAAGAATAACTTCAATGAATTTTATAAAGGTCAAAGACAGCTTATGGTTGTAGACAGAAGTCACAAGCAGTCTGTGTTCGTCAGCTCTCCATGAATTCTACATATGTGAACCTACTTTACTGGGGGATTTTAATAAAATTCACCAATGCAGCTATACAAATTAGTGCATATGTAATCTATAGATAGATAACTCCATAAATGTCAATTAAATACACTTGTGAGAGACTTACGTAGTTGATGATTACTTTTAATTCCATTTTACAAACCTATAAGCTTCCTGGACAGAGTGAGAAAGATATGCAGATAGTATGATATTATCAATGTGAGCAAAATGAATGAACTAAGAATATTTTTTTTGTCATGTTTTAAAATGGCCATCAGTTACACATCATTTAACAAAATTCATTGAGGTGGTCATTTATAGACTTTGCTCATTTCTTCACACCATGTCTTTTTCTTCTAAGACAGTTTATTAGCAAGAGAAACTCCTTAACTATTTGAAAAAAAGGAGGTGAAAATCATATCTCATTATGTGCCTTGAGTTTCTACTCCCTTCCATCTGCTCAACTCTACCCATGAAGCACCTTGGATGTACCTCTATCATGTTATTTCCACTGACAAAATTGAAACTGTGTGTTTAGAATCCTTCTCCAGCAGCATGAACTTTTTTTCTTGGTATCACCAGTGCCTGTGCACAGTGTTTGAGAATAAGTAATTTTTATTGACTTGAATGGAGTATTGTCCTTATGCCCAAGTGATACAACGAAAAAGATGTTCGCAAAGGGAAGATTTAGTAGCGGCTTGGAGAGCAGGCATGGACATTGTTTAAATTATTATGAAAACTATGGCCTGAATTAATAAATGCATAGCAATGAGCATAATGGTATAACTGTACTGGTAAGGCCACATTGGGACTAATGTGTCTATTTCTCAGTAATGCATTTTGGAAGGTCACTAGTGTAATTTTGAGGAAACTAGAGAAGTGTAAGAAGACTTGGGGGGGGGGCATAGTCTTTGTTTTGATTTTGCCAGTTTCTTAAGGGGCAAGATTATATTTGTTTTTGTGGCTCCTAAGAGAAGAATTAAATGAGTAGCTATAGTTAGATAAAAACACATTTAGCTGTACATAAGACACAATTTTTTTATTTTTCAATGTTTTTAGCATTTTAAATAAAAAAATACATAATTCCATCTATCATTATCACTTTATAAATGTAACAATGTTTTCACAGTAACGTAGAAGAGACATAATCTCATAATAGAGGATATTCTCTTAATATGAGTAAATTTAACTTTCATGAAAACTAAGGACGTTATTATTATTTCTCTCAATTTGTCCTGAACCAATCAAAAGATCATGAATTGCCCCTAAAATAGGGACTACTTTTGAGAGCCCTTGGCCTCAATTTCATTCCTTCTTTTCCTCTGAGTCTTTAGTTCCAACTGTTGATAATAGTTTTATATCAAAGCTTTTAGTTATTTAGGGTGTGAAAACATCTTTAGTCCTCTATTAATATCTAAAAAAAACACTAATTTCTCTAGAACTGGGGGAGAAAGATAAGGTTATAAAAACAAACAATTTCACTTGCTTAAAACCCTCAAGTACTTCTAGATATTTCTTCACTTTGCTTTAAAATCTATCTAGATGTTGGTACAGATAGATTACTGAAATGGGCTTTTCTGATTCCTCATCTTCTCTTCATTTTTTTGATGGGCCAACTGGTTTGAAATATCAAAAACTGTAATGATAGCCCAGCTGGTGTGGCTCAGTGGTTGAGCATCAACTTATGAACCAGGAGGTCACAGTTGGATTCCCGGTCAGGCCATATGCCTGGGTTGCAGGCTTGATCCCCAGTGTGGGGCATGCAGGGGGCAGCCTATTGATGATTCTCTCTCATTATTAATGTTTATATCTCTCTCTCCCTCTCCCTTTCTCTCTGAAATCAATAAACATATATATTTTTTAAATTAAAAAAACAACAACCTGTAATGATAGGTCAGAAGTTGTGTGTGACAGTTAGCAAACTCTACACAAATGGTCCTAAGAACTGAAGAAGGTAGTCAGCAGTTTAAAATGTCCTACTGCCCTTTCAGCTTAAGAAAGAAGTGACGCTACACAGAGAGTTAAGATCTCCTTCTATTGGAAAGTAGCCACATTTCTATCCAATTGTAACTAAAAGAAAATGTATTTAATTTATTATTTCAATTTACCAACTGCATCCGCAGCCCAGACCTCCGTGTAACGCCAAGTATTTTATTTCATCTCAGTAAAGAAAGACTAAACTGAATCAATATTTGAAAGACCTGGCACCTTATGGAGGTCAACAGACTCGGGATCCCCGGGACGGCCCTGCATATCTATCTGTATGTTTGAACGCCCGAGTGTGTGAGTGTCTTACTCATTGCCCTGCATCTTTAAAAACGGCATGCCATGGGGTGTTTTACCTAAGTGCTCAGAAGTGCGGCTAGAATCTGGTGCATAATTAATCTCCAGTCCTCCCCTCCATCATGCTGCATGCAGCTTGCCTGCTGCTTAAAGGAGAGTCATTGATTTCAGGGCCTTCTCTTCATTTTCTGGACGGAACGACATTTACATTCAAAACAATGCATTTCATTCTGGAAAGCAAAAGGAAGTGTTTCATGGGAACATTGTAAATAAAGTTTTATGTTTCTTTAACACCTTCCCTTAGAAGAGTTCCTGCTACTGTTTTTTAAAGTTTCCTTGAAGTTCCAGGAATTTAAATAGCAGCTGTATCACTCCACACCCTTGTTTAACCATCTCTAAAACCTTGGTTTCTGTTATGCACTGGGCTACTCTTGTTTCTGTGTTCAAAGTAATATGTATTTTTTCTCATGGTCATCACAAAAGTAACACCATGATTCCCGCAGAAAAAGTAAATCAGTGTTAATAGAGGATCACTCTATAGCATCCATTCATATGAATCTCCCTGCCGAGTTAAGTAAAAGGATATAGCATAGAGACATTCTGAGATCTAGCTCAGCTATATTAACTTCATCAGTCCTCTACCATAGTGCTCTGTTTTTGTCCCTTCCCCTGCAGTTCTCCTCAAAACCTACCATGTTTTTATATCTTCTATAATAATAAAAGCATAATATGTAATTAGACCGGATGTCCTTCCGGAAGACCTTCCGGATGAAGCTGGGACTGTGAGGGAAGCCCGGGTCCTGGTGCCAGAGGGAAGCCAGTACTGGCAGCCGAGGGACGGAAGGCCTACTCCTGCACAAATTTTGTGCATTGGGCCTCTAGTATATATATATGTGTGTGTGTGTGTGTGTGTGTGTGTGTGTGCGCGCGCGCGTATTTTAATATAGTTGTTTGTTTGTTTGTTTGTTAGACTCCCAATCAGAGTTATACCATAGCAGTAAAGAGGGCCATGCAAAATATTCTATTGGTGGTCAGGGAAATGATCAAAGTTATCTACATAAAAGTTAGTGAGAAGCGTGAGTCTAAGGGAAGCTTTCCGTGGCTTGGCACTGGAGCTCTCTGATAGTCATCCAGAATAGCATTAGCAAAAATGAAATTGTCTCCAATTGAAGGGTGTACATACTTACTTTCATCTTTATCTAAAATCTCATTATTGTCTGATATTTGCTGAGGTGTAGCCAACCTGTTGTTTGAAATACCAACCAAAATAATGTGCTAAACCTTTACCAACTAGAAAGCTCCCAAACACAATACCATCTAACATGGAATTTTATTACAAAGTCATTTCTAGGCATTTATTTAAAATTAAAAAGATATAAATATCCTAATTAAAAATTCTGAAATCTATAATTTTAACTTGATATTTCTATTTTGAGAGTACTCTGGAAATCTGGGCATTTTAGCTGATCAATATCATTTTTTCTTCAATTTGGGGAATTTTCTAAGAGTTGATGCACAATTTTCTTATAGCAGATGCTAGGTATTTTAGTATGTCAAGGGAATTTTTAAATTCTTAAT
Organism: Myotis brandtii; assembly: GCF_000412655.1. Classification (NCBI taxonomy): domain Eukaryota; kingdom Metazoa; phylum Chordata; class Mammalia; order Chiroptera; family Vespertilionidae; genus Myotis; species Myotis brandtii. Next base: position 874,387 of record NW_005353549.1, on the reverse strand, counting down.
TACTTCTCTATAAGACACTGGGGGGTAGGGGAGACCAAGGGATTGTCAAGGGCGGGGGGAAAAAAGGACACATATGTAATACCCTTTGTAATGCTTTAAGCAATAAAAAAAATTTAAAAAATTGAAATATGAAATATATCAGGAAGGTAAATTCTAATTTACATAATTACTAGTATATTTAAGAAACAATGATTTGATTTTAGAAAAACTTTGTAGAAAGAGCCTATATGGGAGTTTGCCTCATGCATTTGATTGAATAATAAAAACTATGATATATGTAATGATAAATTATGTCTTATTTTCACACTAATTCAACAATAAAAGCATTTTCCTCCTAATTCTGTAAAAAAAAAAATTTACTTCTCTGCTCATTTGATTCTAGATTCCAAATAGACTCTAGCTCAATCAGTTAGCCTTAAGCTATAAAAACAAGTGAGATATTAATCTGCAAAAACAGAGGAATGGAGAAACTGAAGATGAAGATAGGAGAGATTCACTTATCAGCAGAGAAGGTGAAGAATGGATTGAATCAGTATCTGGAGAAGATACTACAAAACTACTATTGAGGGCCTAGTCGAAATACTCTTCCAATATTCCACAAGTACTTTTGTTCTAGTAAGGAAAATGAGACTATATATATAGAGTCATTTCTGTTTTTCAATTTACTTGCACACCCTTATTTCTATTATTTCTAGAATATACTCAGTGTGTTAGAAGATAAATTAAAATATGACTATTTTACCTAATTTAAACGAATTTAACTGATATAATAAATGTCTCACTTTTCTCTTTCCCAAAGATTATCTTTTCATATATAGGAATATTTAAGTAGATTATATATTTTTCTTTTTTAAATTTAAATTAAGAATTTATACAGATGGCATCAGTTAAAAGGATCATATAGGTTTCAAGTGTACATTTCTATGATACATGATCTGTATATTGCATTTTGTGCCCACCACCCAAAGTCAAACCACAGTCTGTCACCATTATGTGTGTTTTTTTTCTTTTACCTATGACATGATTAGCAATGGTTGCTAACTTCTTTGGAGTTGTGAATCTATTTGAGAACCCAACAAAGGTTGAAACCCTGCCCCAGATAAAAGCTTACAAGCACATACAATTTTAGAAACATTTTTTTTGGCTTTACAAAATGCTTGAAGTTCATCCATGAATGTCTAAGAAGCCCTAGATTGGAGTAAGATAAGATTGCAGGTTAGGTGACAGCTTACCATGACTGAAAGGAGTTTTATTGGTGCCTGAGAAATAAAAAATAGCTGTCAAGGCACTCAATCCTGGTTGTAATCTTTCAAAATGACATGGTTTATTGGCCTGTAATAAATGTTCAGGATTTTTGGAGTTATACCAACTTCAATTTTAAATTGAAACTTTCTTCATTGCTATCCTTTGCTGCATTTATTTGAAAAGTGAGAATAATTACCAGTGCACTTTCCAAATGGAATCCAAGTTAATTTCTATTAGTGACAGGATGTGCAATATCATATGTAAACAAAAAGGCTACCCAATTAAAAGATTTCTGAAGGATATTTAATTTTCTAAATGTTGGTGCTCATACTAAGTAATATGTCTCAATTGAGCCAGCTTACATCATTGCCAAGTTTCTGTCATGCAGAAGGTTGTTCCTACATTTAAATTCAAACATTTGATGAATGAAGTTCTGCAGAAGAGGACATTTTTCTCAATGGACAGTCTTACCTACCACTCACATATTAAAAAAATCTATTGCCCCACCCCATTTATCATTGAATAGTCAGCCAGTCATTAAATATTAATCAAGTACTTACTGGGTGCTAAGTACTGAAGTACAATATACAAGCTTTATCATAAAGAACCATGATCTACTGGAGAGGCAAATAGGATTCAGTGTGATAAATGTTATTGTGGGACAATATGGGAACAAATTTAGACGTAAAGAGGAGTAGAGCATAGTATGAGTAAGGCAAAGGTATTTGGGAAAGTGAAGATAGGAATGAAAAAGTTGCTCTGGGACCTAAGAGGAAGATATAATTGGTATAAATTATAGACAGCTAAGGATTTTGATCCCCAAAGCATGTGAAAATAGTGCAGAAGAATGCCATGTGCTGTTTTGAAGTTTAGAAACACTATTCTGCCTGCAGAAGAACATTAAAAGTTGGATAACATTGAAACATTGTAGGAGTATTAAATGACTCATCCGAATTAGGAATTGAATGATTTTGGAGGGAGAAGAAAAGAGTAAAAAAGTTATTCCCTGGTTCCCGTTTTATGTTACTTAAATGGTAGAACAATTCATAATGCATGACACACTAGAAGAAAAGGTCTTGGAAGGAAAAAAATGAGTTAAATTTGAAGTATATTGAGTTCTAGTTGAATATGGTAAATCCACAGGAAGATGCCCAGGGAGTAGTAAGATATATAAATTTGATAATTTGGTTCAGACCTAAGTTATAAAGGTATGGGTTTTATTAATGTATGCATTGATAAAGGAAGTCATAAAATAGAACAAAATTGACCAGAAAGAATGGAAATACATAAATAGATACATAGAGAATTGAGAAGAAGAGAGGGAGACGAATGGAATGTAAGGGAAGGAAAGAGAACGGATAAGATACAATCAGATTAAAGAGATGGTGGAGAAAATGAATTTTAAGATGAAGGCTTGGAAGAAGCAGCCAGAAAGTAAAACAGAAACCTGCCTGGTTGCCCAATGCCAGGAAAAGTGAGTGCTTCAAGAAGGCAAGAATTATCAGCCGTGTTCTACCCTACAGAGATGTCAGATCCCAGTTAAAATAAGAATTAAAAACAATCACTGGATTTCTTGACAAATGTTATCAATGTGTCCAACAAACACGGGTTTTGAGAACAATGCTAATGAAGGTGGCTGCAGTAGGCCAACTTACTGTGGGTTGAGAAACAGTAAATGAGGAAGAGCAAGCAGTGAATGGGAAAGCACTGCTCTCTCAAGTGTTGGCTGCTGAGTGAAGGACAGACAATGCCAGGAAAATGTTTACTTAAAAAATGCCTTCTATCTGTTGCTCAAAAGAGCTGTATATTTTTCACATATGTAAAGCAAAATGCTATCAATTGTGTATTATTGCCAAACTAAAATGAACTACCAAACATATAGATAGGTAGAGCCTAATAGGCCTGAGATTTTGTATTATTCATTTATTTCTGTGAAAATGTTTATTTAATTCTCAAGATATTATTTTTCATATGAACAACTGTAAACCTACCTTTGCCTCACTCTGTATATAATAGTCAGCTTTACCGTCATTCCTATGTAAGCTTAAATATATTGGTCTAAAAGAGATTTATTTTTTTCCCAAAATATTCTCTTCAGTGATTTGGGAAAAATAATGAATAATATAGCAGCAGTCTTAATAAATAAGTTTGAGTATTACCTGCTTTGTTTCTTTATAAACCTAACATCCCCAGTAGAAATAGATGACTATTATTCATTCTCCCTCTTCTTTTATTTTTGACTATGCAACACTTATGTGTGCTTTTTGAAGAAAATATGTTAAGTACAAAATACATTTGGTTCTGTCTTGCCTCCTCTCCTGCCATTCCACTTACCAGCTACATGCCTGCACTGGAATAATTGATCTAAAATAACTAGTGAACTCCATTTCTTTATCTGAAAAAATGAGAATAATGTATGCTTTAAACTATATATGTGTGAAAAATAATATAATGTTTATAAAGTTCCTAGCACACAGACAGCACTCAACAAAGTTAAGATATCTCCCCATTTCAGAGATTTCCCATCTTGTAAGTAATTTTGTATCACCCCACCCAGTTATTATAGTTATATGGATCTAAAAAAACAGCCACACAAAAAATGGCATCTTTTTGAAAGCCAGAAGTCCACAATTCAAATCAAAATGAGTATTACCTTTTCCAGTGAAGACTCTTTACTCCTTTCTCTTTTTTTTCATTTTCTTCATCACTTTTATTTTAAAATTCTGAATCAAGTGCTTTGTTTCTTTCCAGCTTGTTGTCCTTTTCTTTAATAGTCATTGGCTTATATGTAGAGGCTACAGCATGTTCATCTGCAATAGAAATCACAGCAGAAACCATGGCATACTATGGTATTCCTCTACACTGAGATTAAGCAGTGTGCTTGGATGTGTTTTAGTGATATGTGGTCCATTCACATCCTAGAATGAACTCTGTGACCCACCCCCCAGTTCCTGTCTGAAGCCAGCAGTCCTAGTTCCTGCTTTATTTCCCTTTGGACATCTGCTCCCAGGCAGGTTTCATGGGCCTGCGACCAGCACAGTCACACACATTCAGAAACATCCCACTCTTGGGGTTTAGTCCTCTGCCCTCCATCTTGAAGTTCGTAAGAACTTTACCTGTGGGTTTCTGTCTTGTAAGCAAAGTTATATTGGACAGTGCAGTGTGCATTCCAGATTGGAGCCTGGGCCACCCAAGGTCCTCCTACTCAGGTAGGTTCTTGGGCCAGCCCCCAGCTATCTGCCCTCTGTTTCCTGATGCTCCGGGCCTCTGCCAAGATCTTTCTGTTCCTGTCACGTGACTGCTGGTGCCCTCTGCCTGGGCGGCCACCAGGGGATATGACTATAATTTCTTCATTCCCCCTTTAACCTCTGCAGGAGGCAAAATTATGTAAAAAATAGATGCTAGTAGGCAAAGAATTTTAGACATCAGTTTCTAGGTCATGTAAGATACTAAACATTTGAGGGGAGATGTGATTATAAATGAAACTTTTTAGTGGCTTTGCTCATATAGAAACTAAAGGTGAGGGATCAATTATGACGTTTTTTAAACGATCCAGTTGTAAAATGACAAAAATCTGAATTAGGATGAGAGCACTTGGATTAGGAATAAAATCTGGATTGGCATGATTTGGGATAGGTGATATGGAGGATAGAAGGAACAAAAATGACTGAGATTTCAACTCTAAGTGATGAGAAGATTGGAAACTGTTATAGAATAAAAAAATAAATAATGAGTTTTATAAAACAAACTACAAGGCAATGAGTCGCCCCCAACCCTCAACCCCCAATGCCATTAAAAGCTGGAACCCACCATTCCCCCTCTGTGCTAACTCCTTGACTATATCAACTTGAAACCTGACAATGAGGCTGACAGTCCCATTTGCCCTAAGAGGCCAAATAACATTCACTGTCATTGCAAATAACAGCATTTCCTCAGTGAAGGTTGAACTAAATTGCTTTAACAAGGCTAAATTAAAAATCAAACATGCTGATGCATTTAATGTGAGGCACAGAGGACACAAAAGATCATCAAAAATGAGTGGCAATATTGATTGTCATAAACAACCTTTCACGGAGTAAATAGATTCAGTGCTGACCCCTTGAAGTGCAGCTACCCTGTTCCTAATGTATTCACTCATAGGTTATGTAATTTAGCAGAATTATTTATTTTTTTGCCATATTTTATTTTTAATGTGTCATCTTCACCTTTTCTTCCTCATTACAATCTATTTTTCTCTTATATAAAGATAATGGTGCTAATAATAATTCCATTCTAACGTTTATGAACTTGTTAAAGTTTTTCATTCTTTTCCATTAAACATATGAAGTAGATAAAACATATCTAATTATGCATACTTCACTGGAAAAAAAATCTTATGGATTTTGAATATGTCCTGAGAGATAGCTAGGATATTGTGAGGCAACAAAATTTTATTGATACTGCTCAATTTTACTGAATTTTCATCCATTTTCTAAAGGGATTGTGTGCAATATTTGTGGCCTTAATATTTTAAAAGTTTGAATTCTGTAAATAGCACAGTATGGCCTTTTAATTTGGTTATGTTATAAAATATTGGAAAATACCATGGGGTTTTCTGAAAATTGTTTAGGATTTATCTTTACAGCAGGCTTTTTAAGATTAATTTCTTACAATTCATATCTGAGAGAATTTAAGATGAGGTTTAAAAAAATTCTGACAGAAATACTGGGCATTAATATAATAATTATTGAAAATTTGGTGATCTGCTTTCATGGATTTAAAGGAAAAAGTCATTTTAATACTTATTTTCATATTCATGACCAGTCTCACCAACGCCTAAAATACAATGTCACTACTTATAGGCCCTACGTAGAAGAATTTAAGAAAATTTCCATAAATAGTGTCAAATAAACTGTGAAATGTATTGATCTAAGAGCTTAAACATAAACAATTACAGCTTGGTTTCTATACAGTTATGGTTGATCCAGCCATATTAGGATATACAGGAAACGGGAAATATTTCTTAGAATCAATGCTTATGTCCTTTATCTGTTTAATTAATATTAAATTTCTTGCCTAATATCTGTTATTGGAATTGCAGTACTGGCTAGGAAATGTTATGGATATGAAGCAGATTAAGAGTTCATTTTTTTCTTACTGTATATTCAGAATGTAATTCAGCATTGATGTAAAACATTATATGAATTATATCCCCATTCTTCAATCTAATACCCCAATAAATCCATAATTGTGTCTCCAGACACTTCTGCCTATCTTAAAACAAATTTACTTCATCTACCCATTACTTTACCCAGGTTTTCTAATACATAGATTTAGTTATGTTTCTCCTGTGCTTCAGAGCTATGGCTGTAGAATACAACTCCTTAATGTGATATACAAAGCCCTTCAAAATCTGGCTCTGGCAAACATTTCATTCTCTCAATAAGCAATTATTAAACTCTTGTTTCATGCTAGAACCTCCGTGGCATCAGGGGCTCTTGGGGTGGGAGGAAGAGGAAGAGAGTCTCTGCCCTCCCTCATGGTGAACAAACAATTATATCCCAGTGTGGCCAGCACCTGTGCATGCGTAAAGGTCAACTCAGATGGAAAGAGTTAGGCAGGGTTTCCCAGCGGAAGTTGTGGCTGAGACATGTTTGATGGCTAGAAGTTCATCAGACAGAAAAGAGGTAAAAGGGTCCTCTGGAAAAGGAAAATGAACTACAAAATCCTGGAGGCTTTACCAAATGTAAAATGCTCTGAGAGAGGCAAGCAGTTTCACGTGACTAGTGCCCGGGGCTCAATGAGAATGTTAGAGAGACAGGATGCTGGAGCCAAGGAAACATTAAAGAGTTTTTCAGAAGATGCATGAATGATTACCTGTGGGGAAATAGGGCATAGGGAAATGTACAAAATAAAGTGAGGACAGGTGCAGAGGAGAGCAGGTAGTTGAGCGAGAAGGCAGTGGGCCTCAGGGTGTGAAGGTAGGCAGACCTGTGAGGCTTATAAAAACAGAATTGTCATAATTACATGACAAGGTGGATAGAGAAATGAGGGAAAAGGAGGAAGGCAAGATGACCTCTCTGTTTCCAGCCTGGGCTAATGGCTCACGGCTCCTGGGACACTCCAAGAAAGAAAATGCAGCCCTAGCCAGTTTGGCTCAGTGATTGGAATGTTGGCTCTTGTACTGAAGGGTCCCGGGTTTGATTCTGGTCCAGGGCACATACCTCTGTTGCAGGCTTCATCCCTGGCCCCTGTTGGGGCATGTGTGGGAGGCAACCAATCACTGTGTTTCTCTCACATAGATGTCTCTCTCTGTCTCTCCCCCTCCCTTCCACTCCCTCTAAAAAAGTTAATGGATAAATGTCCTCGGGTGAGGATTAAAAAAAGAAAGAAAATGCAGAGAGAGGAGAAAATCTGGACCAAAGTAGGGCAGAGAAGAGATTAAAAGGTTGGATCCTATTGAGTTGGGGTCCCATTGGAGATTGGACTAGAAATATCCCATAGGCAATTGGGTAGAGATGCCTGTAGTCTAGGAGATAATTCTGAGTTTATTTGTCGCTGTGAAGTCATCGGGTTACAGCTGATTCTGAAAGTTGTAGTAGCTGAGCAAGAGCATAAAAAGTGCTAATGATATTTCAAAATTCCATATTCAGGACAGTTTTTCCAATTCAGATTAATAAGCTAATGGGTGGACTCCTTTATCTGCTCCTAATTTTCTCTTTTTACTTTATAGAAAAGCCTCAATGAATTTGCTCACTGTTTCTTTTACACAAATCCTCCAGCAACAAATATATTATTGCTACTAGATGATGCATCAATGAGGTTTCTAGCTATTAGGTTAAAAAATATATATGATAGGGCATCAAAATAATTTTTATAAGTGATTGCATGTTTTTGTCTCTTGTTTAATTATTAGGCTTACAACCTATGAATGCCTTTCTCATTTGAGATACAGTGCATTTTGAAAGTGTACTAATTTTATAAAACTTACCATACCTTCATTATAATGTAGCTCCCAAATTTTCACTACCTAAAATGAGAAACTTAATTCTAAAGCATACATTTCTTAGCTGGATAACATGCCTGAATTCTTGTATGTATTTATTGCTACTATAGATTTATTCCTTTTTTACTACCTTTAATGCTTACTACTCCATATACCAGTCCCTATATGTGCCATCCACAATTACTTTAGTTATTTTTCTTGAATGTCCTAAATCACCCACGATGTAAAAAGAAAAAAAATTCTAAGGGATTAATTCAAAATTGGTAAAAAATAGATAACTATATGTCAAATTCTAGTGCATAAAATCTAAAATCTTGGCAAAGTGTTCTAAGCATGTAGAAAAAAAATTAAATATCACTGGCATTTAATGAAGAGCAAAAAAAATAACATTTTTCTGAAGATAAAGAAAATTTTGATGGATATTCTAATATTTTGCAGAAAGACAATGGCATAAATAATAACACTGTAAAAATAGTATCCAAATGCATGAAACAAACAGATCAGATATATAACTGTCAGTAAAGGAAACTATATTTCTTCCTTCTCTAAAACTATCTATCTAATAAACAGACAAGAAAACATTTCGATGATGTTTGAAGGCTGTGTCAACACTCTTTCAGCCATGAATCAAACGTTGTTCCATTACCATGCATGTAAAGTAACTGTAGTGACAAATGATACTTGCATTGGGTTTTAATTCTTCACTAAACCTTCAGAAAGTCTATCATTTTGTGTGTGTATCTTCATTAAGAGGCTCTTGGGCATGGTGGGGCTTGGCTCTTACTGTTCCTGATTTGCCCACTTAAAAGACCACAGCTTCAGGCAGAACAACAAGCTAAGGGCAAAAAAATAGAGAGAGAACATATTTCTCTGCAAAATGCAAGCATTTCTCCTGGATTAGAGATAGGACTAGACTCAAGGAAGTTGAACTACAATTGTCTACTACATTTATTTTAAGCCCTTGATATATGTGATGATTATTTACCTTTCAGAATTTATTTTGAATTTTTAGGGCCGTGAAGCTATTCTATATGATGCGGTAGTGGTGAATTCATGTCATTATTCATTTGTCAAAACCCAGAGAAATTAAAACATGAATAGTAAAATTAATGTAAACTATGTCATTTAGTTAATAATAATGTATCGAAATTGGCTCATCAATTTTAAGAAATAGACTACATTAGTGAACATTTTTAATAATAGGGAAAACTGTGAGAGAGGAGGGGAATACATTGGAATTCACACTGTGTTCCGTTTTTCTGCAAACAAACCTAAAGCTCTTTCAAAAAAGTCTATTCATTAACAGAATTTTTAAAAATGCTCTCTTTCAAAAAAATTAAATGTCAGAAAAATATAAAGAAAAATAAAAGGTTACTTCAAACCCTACAACTCAGATGACTACTCAGGATTTTTCAGTGATCTTTATTCATTCTCTGTTTCTGTCTCTTTTTCCTTCTCTCTTCCCCACCCTCCCTCCCTTTCTTGTGTTAACTATTTTTCAGAAATCAAGTTAGGAACATAGATTGGATTTGCACTGCCTCTGCCTGGATTCTAATCCTGGCTTGGTGACTAAGTAAGTGTGTGGACTTACACAGGTTATTACCTTCTTGGGCTTCAGTTTTCTCATTTGTAAAACAGGAGCAATTGTAGCTTTTACCTGGTTGGATTGTTGAGAGGAACAAATGTAATAAAATTGTTAAGAACTGAGCTCACTGCCTGGTGCATAATGAGCCCTCAGTAAACGCTACTTCTCTTGCTCCTCAAACTCTGTCATATTCTTATTCTTAATACAGTGTTATTTTATATCAATGAATATGGAATGTATATCATCATTTTAAGGCTCCCAACCCTATCAATTATTTTTGTCAATCCCCTTTTGATGAACATTGAATTTGTTTCCACGGGGAGGGCAGATGGCCTGGGTGGCTTTTATATTCTGCTGTAATCAGTACCTGATCTATACATCTTTATTTTTAATTTATATGATTATCTCCTTAGAATAAATTCCTATATACGGACTTATTGGACCCCCAATTATTTTCAGAATAAATTATCTTCATGTAGTTTATTTGGCTCTCCATGACCTTTGCCTTACCTGCTTCTCCAGCCTTCCTGACCCCCACTCCTACTCTACCTTCCAATGTTTTGAGTAGCTCAAAACAACACAAATGTATTATGTTACAGCTTTGGATGTCAGAGAAAAAGGTTCCACAGGGCTGCCTTCCTTCTGAAGGCTCTAGGGGGGATCCATTTCTTGGCTTCTGGATTCTGGAGGCTTCCCACATCACTGTCACCTCTGCCTCCTTTGTCACAACTTTTCTCCAACTCTAATTCTCTTGCTTCCCTCTGTCACTTAGAAGGATGCTATTAAAGACATTTGGCCCAACTGGATAATCTCCCCATCTCCAGAACTGCAATTTAATCACCTCTGCACAGTCTCTTTTTCATGTAAAGTCACATATTTACAGATTTTGAGAACTAGGATAGGGGCGTCTATGAGAGGCTATTCTGCCTAACAGTAGGTAACACACTCCAGGTGATTATGGGCCTTAAAAGGCTGACTGAAGAGATTAAAGAATTATTGATATTGAACAAAGGAGTGATTTAATGAAAGTAGTATTTTAATAAAATTAATATTGCCACAGATGGCTCATTGAAACTGGAAATAGTTCCTGTAGTAGATTACTTATAATAATCCATGTAGGAGTGATTAGAGTATGCCCTAGAATATGGCATTGAAATACATGCCAGCATTAAGTATTGTCTGACTTTGACATGGACAAATGTAAGCCAAAATTAATTTTAGAACATTTTCATCCCTCCTAAAGACAATAAAAGAAAAACAAAAGAAAGAAACCTGTACTTGTTAGCAGTAACTCCTCATTTCTTTCCAATACCACAGTCCTAGGCAACTGATGGCCTCTCTGTCTCTGTAGATTTGTGTATTCTGGACAATTCACATAAATGGGATCATACAATAGTGTGTGTGTGTGTGTGTGTGTGTGTGTGTGTGTGTGTGTGTGTGTCTCACTTCCTTTGCTTAGCAAAATATTTTCAATGTTCATCCATCTTGTAGCAATATTTGAGTTATTTTTATTGCCAAGTAATATTCTATTGTATGGCTATGCCACACTTATTTATCCATACCTCAGTTAAAAGACATTTGGGTTGTTTCCACTTTTTGGCTATCATGAATAATTTAGAGTTCCTAATGTTATGAACATTCATTTACATGTTTTTGTGTGGGCATGTTTTCATTTATCTTTGTATATACCTAGGAATTGAAATGCTTTGTTTAGAGGAACATTTTGAGGAATTTCCAGCCTGTTTTTCCAACATTGGATGCATCATTATACATTCCACCCAGCAGTGTGCAAAGGATTTCAATTTTTCATACCATTGCCAACATGTTATAATCTATCTTTTTTTAATTTTAGCCATTCTATTGTATGTAAAGTGGTATCTCAATGTGGCCTTGATTTGTATCTGTCTAATGACTAATGATGTTGACCAACTTTTGTTGGTTCATTTGTATATCTTCTTTGGAGAAATATCTATTCAGACTCTTTGCCCATTTTGAAATTGTGTTATTTATCTTTTTACTATTGATTTGTAAATTTTTGGGTACACATCTCTTATCAGATGTTTGTATGCAAATATGTTCTGTTCTGTGAACTGCCTTTCATTTTCTTGATATCATTAGAAACACAAAAATTTCATTTTGATGAAATCCAGTTTATCTATTATTTTCTCTAATTTTGCTTCAGTGTTGAAACTAGAAAGGCTTTATCTTACCCAAGTTTATGAGTATGCCTATATTTTCTTCTAGGAATGATATAGTTTTAATTCTTGCCTTGAAATTTATGATCCATTTTTAGTCAACTTTTGTTTATGGTGTGATAAAGTGGTTTACTTTGTTATTTTGCATGTGGATGTCCAGTTATTCCAAGATTGTTTGCCAAAAACACTATACTTTTATAATTGAATGTTACTTTTATTTAAAATCAACTATTAATGTAAGAGTTTGTTTCTGGGATCTCAATTTTATTCCATTGATCTTTGTTTCTATCCTTATTCCAGTACCACACAATGTTGATAACTTGTAGCTTTGTAGTGCTGAAATCATAAAGTGTGAGTCAGAATCTGACATTATTCTTCCATTTCAGGACTTTTGCCTATTTTGGGTACCAAGAATTTTTGTATAAATTTAAAAATCAACATGTCAATTTTTGAAAAGGATCCTGCTAGGATTTTTAGATTAATTGTCTTGCATTTTAGATCAATTTGGGAAGTATTTGTCATTTTACCAATATTAAGTCTCCTATGAACTCAGGAAATCTTTGATTTTATTTAGCTCTTCTTTAGTTTCTTTCAACAATGCTTTATAGTTTTCGTCATATAAGTTTTGCCCTTATTTTAAAATTTTATTCCTAAGTATATTCCTAAGTTACTTTTGATGCCATAACAAATGTAATTGATTTTCTTAATTTCATTTATGAATTACCTATTGCTAATAATTTTTATATAGTGATTCAAACTCTGCAAATATCCTGAATTTATTTATTGTAATAATTTTTATTTGATTCTGGAGGATCTTCTATATACAAGATTATGTCATCTATAAAAAGATTTAATCTCACTTTCTCCTTTGTAATCTGGATGCCTTTTGTTTCTTTCTTCTTTTTTTTTTTTTTTTTGCCTAATTGACTTGGCTAAAAACTCTAGTATGATGTTGAATAAATGTGGTGAGGGAGAATATACTTTCCTTGTTGCTAATTTTTACGAGAGTCATTCAGTATTTTACTATTAAGTCTAATGTTAGCTTTTCATAGATTCCTTTTATCAGTGAGTAGAGTGTTTTTATCATGAACAGATATTGGGTTTTGTCAAATGATACTTCTGAAGCTATTGAGATAATTATATGTTTTTTGTCCTATTTTCTTTTGATACTGTGTGTTATATTATTTGACTTTTGGATGTCACACCACCTTGCATTCCTGAGATAAACCCCATTTGGTTATGCCATATACTCCTTTTTATATGTTGCTAAAATCTGTTTGCTGGTACAATTAATCTTCATTATTTGCAGTATCCATATTTGTGGATTCACCTATTCACTAAAATGTGCTTATATTCCCAAATTAATACTTGTGGTACTTTTGTGGTCATTTGTGAACATGCACAGAACAGTGAAAAATTTGAACTACCCAGTATGTGCATTCTTAGCTGAAGTTGATAAAGGCAATGTTCTGTTCTCTTGTTTCAGCTCTCATACTCAGAACAAGTGTCCTTTTTGTAGTCTAATTTTGTAATATTTCTCACATATTTTATTTTGTTGATAATTTTGGTGTTTAAAATGGTTCCCCAAATGAGTTATAAAGTCCTGTCTAGTGTGTTTAGGTGCAAGACAGCTGTGATGTGTCTTTTGTAGAAAATGTTTGTTAGATTACCTTTGTTCAGACACAAATTATAATGCTGTTGGCCACAAGTTCAATGTTAATGAATCAGCAATATATATTTAGTAAGGTGTCTTTGAATAGGAACACACATAAAACAAAGCTATTATTGGTTAGTTGATGCAAATGTTATGACCGGAGTCTCTCGAGAACTTAACCCTGAATATCTCTATGAGCAATGGTCCAGTATTCACTAAAGCAGTGTTCTCAGTGAACTTATAGAACAAAACTTCTTGTGAATAATAATAAGACAACTATATTTTTTCTCAGAATTTTTACATATATATATTTACTAGAGAATTAGTTGGTAGTTTTCTATTCCTGTGATGTATTTTTCTAGTTTTTTTTAATCAGGGCAATGCTGGCCTTCTATACAAAGTTGGTATGTGTTTCCTCCTCTTTTGTTTCTTTTGGAAGAGTTTGTGAATATTTGTTATTGATGCTTTAAAAAAATCTTTGGTGGAATTCACCAGTGGCAAAAAAAACACAAAACTCGTCTTGGCTTGGCTTTGTAGAAAGTTTTAAATTTTCTAATTGTGGAGCAAATAATTAACATAACAGGCCTAAGATACTTAGAAAGTCTATCTTACATTTGGCTGTTGTCTGGGAACTTAGATTTTGGGAGGGATCCCACCATTCTCAGAGTTGATAAGAGTAGTTCAACGTGCCTTACCTGTCTGTACACACAATGTGGTGTATGCTGAACACCTCTGGGAGTCTGACATTTTGGTACATACTAGACAAAGGCTGTCTACATCATCAACCCAGGACAATGAGTCTCTCATGAGCTTTCATGATTGGCAGCAGTTCACGCATGTTATTACAACTTATTGCTGGGGGAATTTAGGCATGTCCTAAGTGACTTCAGTGAGAGATGACCCATGGGAGCTGAGACTTGTTTCCCTAGGCCTTTATCAATGCACCTTTTCTCTTTGCTGATTGTTCCTAGTATTCTTTCACTGTAATAGGTCTGAACCATGAATACAATTCCATGCTGAGTCCTCGTAGTGAATTATCCATCCTTAAGTTGATCTTGGGCATCTTCAACTATCAATTCAGTCTCTTTACTTGCTAAAGTCTTATTCAGATTTCCTATTTCTTCTTGAGTAAGTTTCAGTACTTTTTCTCTTTCCAGGAATTTTTCCATTTCATCACAGTTAACTAATTTATTGACATATAATTATTTATAGTGCTCCTTTATAATCCTTTTATTTCTGTATGGTCAGTAGTAATGTCCCTCTTTCATTCTTGTGTTAACCCAATTAAAAGTTTGCCAATTTTGTTGATCTTTCCAAAGAACCTAGTTTTGATTTCATTAATTTTCTCTAATTTTATATTATCCATTTCACTAATTTACACTAAATCTGGACCTCTCAGATGCAGTCATGTGGCATCTAGTCTCTGTAACATGGAGCTGGGGGGAATGAGAAATATTGGTGGCTTGCCTCTTCCAAGGAGATGTCATAGCCATTGACCAGGAACATGTGTGAATGGGTGTCCTGTCTTAGCCACACCTGCTCAGAGTGAACATTTTGTCATGGTGACCTAGGGACGGAGGCAAGTCAGGGCCAGGTCATATCTCAAGAGCCATAGACTCTCACTGTTTTTTACCAAATCTACAAATCTCTTGTTTTTAGTAAATTGTCTTGAATAAATGTTTCTTCATTTGTTGCAAGCTCCAGGATAACTTCCAGATATTTAAAACTATTTTGTATATAATTCTCACCAATTATTATTCTTTCACTAGGGCAGTGATGGCGAACCTATGAGAGGTGTCAGAGGTGACACGCGAACTCATTTTTTTGGTTGATTTTTCTTTGTTAAATGGCATTTAAATATATAAAATAAATATCAAAAATATAAATCTTTGTTTTACTATGGTTGCAAAGATCAAAAAATTTCTGTATGTGACACGGCATCAGAGTTAAGTTAGGGTTTTTCAAAATGCTGACACGCCGAGCTCAAAAGGTTCGCCATCACTGCACTAGGGAGTGGGTCTTCGGGGTGTCTCTCACCATTGTTCCAGAAGTGATCACCCCTCAGTGTAAAAAATCTTGAATTGATAATACTTAGGAATGAAAAAAATTCTGTATAAGAGAGCTTAAACAATAGCTGAATAACCTTGAGCAAATTACTTAACCTCAGTTTACTCAACTGTAAAATGTAGATAACAATAGTTTCTACATCACAATGTTATTTCATGAATCAGAATAACTTAATGAATTTAACAGAATGCCAGGCACACTCAATATACCTAAAAAATGTTGCTGAGCAACTGAATCAAAACACATTTGGGATGGGATAGGTGTCTTCCTTATCAATTATTGCTGCTTCCAGATCATTACCCTCTTTTCCTGCCTAATCATCACCACTTTGCAATTTTTACTGTCTATAATAATAAAAGCATAATATGCTAATTAGACCGAACAGCCAAAGGACCTTCCAGACTACCTTCCAGACAAAGCCAGGGCTGTGAAGGGCCGAGCCCCTTGCAGAATTTCGTGCATCGGGCCTCTAGTTAGATTATATCAATGCCACTCTTTGTCATGGTCATCTTTATACTTCAGCTCTGTTTTTGTTTTGTTTTTTCTTTATTCCTTCAAGATTTTAGATCCTGGATCACTATCTTTCTCTTTAATATTACAGTGGGGCCTTGACTTACGAGTGTCCCGACTAACGAGTTTTTCGAGATACGATCCGTCTCTTGGCCGATTTTTTGCTTTGAGTTGCGAGCTAAAATTCGGGTTATGAGCCAGCTTCAGATACCCCACCGCTAGTTGGCGCAGCGAATATCACAGTGAACGCCACATCAGCCCAGCATCACGTGTCTCACTCGTTCACAATTGATTTGACATACGAGTAATTTGAGTTACGAGCTCCGTCACGGAATGAATTAAATTCGTAAGTCAAGGCCCCACTGTACTTCTTTAATATTTATCGGTGATTTCAAAGTTTACTACACAGGTAAACTTTCTAATACTCTTGATCCTCAATTCCTTGACTGCTTCTCTCCAGTTCCCCTCCCAACCTCAACTTACTTTCATGCTCATTTCCTTGACCTTTTCTTTCCAATAGCAACAACTTCACCATAATCTCAAGTTCAAACATCCAACTCTCTGGTTGGCCTCTTATCTTTTGACTACAACCTTTTATACCCCAGCCCCAACATTACTTAATCCCACCTAGTCCTAGTTAGAATCACCTCTACCAGACTTACACTGCCTTTATCTCCTAAATCTTTTATTTTTTCTGTACTCTCCTTAAATTCCATGTTGATTAACTATAATCACTCGCTTGTTTGAGGAGCTTAACTACAAAATAATTTCAAATAATAGGAGGGTGATTAAAATAAAGTAGTGGTTTCAAAGAAAAAGAATTTTTAAGATTTTAGAAATTCAAACATATTTCAAGGAGAAATGATAGAGTAAAAGAAAAAAATTCTAAAGTAAAAGAGTAAGCACTACTAGAATAGGACTGTGGTCTTTGGGGAGGAATGGATCCCATGAAAAGCAAAAGAGGTCAAGGTTTACTCTGTAGGAAGATGTTTTGTGTGTGGATGTGACTTAAAAGTAATCATGGGAAGAGAATTGCTGCATTAAAGTGAGCAGAGTAAACTAATTGCCAGTAAGTACTCTTAGAAAATGATTCCAAAATTTACTGTGGAAGAACATAAATTGAAGTATCTAATTTGAAACTGTTATTTTGGGTTGCCTTTTAACTTTTGAGGAGGCCTCTCTTAGAAATTCTGTATAAAAATAATTACTATAGAACCCACAAATGAGCAAATATATTTTAGGAAGTTAACCAGGGTATTCAACATCATAATCATCACTATTAAATTCTGACTCCCAAATATCCAATACAATAGTTTAACTGCATAAGCAGGTAGAGAGATTTAGTGACCAGTGCACACTTAATCCAATGACTCTGAAAGCTCTCAGACAGTGAGTAGATGTTAGTTGGAGACAACCCCAATTGGGGCTCCGTTAATAAAGTGACTGGTCTCTCCCTCCAGGCTAGCTGCTCCAGGCAAATTACAACTTTGACTCTGCCCCGGGCAGGCCTCAGGTCTGAATATAACCTGGGAGAGAAGGAACTGCTTGAAAACCAGTTCTACCACTTTTTCTTTGATTTGCCCCCTTAACCTCTTGATGTTCCAGGTTTTTGTAATCTATACCTTACTTTCCTCATTGTCCACCCTTAATATGTGAGTAATTTTTATGGTATCTAAAAAATATAAAATTTAAGCACTGCTGATATTGTGGGTTAAGATGGAGGATTACTCAGTGTATTAAAAAAAATTAATAGTGATGATTATGATGTTGAATGCCCTGATTAACCTCCAAAAATATATTTGTTCATTTGTGGGTTCTACCATAGTAATTATTTTCATACAAAATTGAACATTATTCCTGGCTGGGTAGAGAAAAGGCTGCTCATTGAAGAGGTCAAGACTAATATTTTGTAGTTAAGACTGATGTTGGTTTAGTGCTATTAATTCATTGTTATTGCTATTGTTATGTTATGTAAATAAAACTGGCCTTTCTCTTCAGTGTGGTTGTGTTATGAATTTAATTAAATTTGAAATTGGGGAAGGGCAAGGAGGCTTATCAGTGTTAAAGGAATTAAAAATGGGTTCTAACAGTTTAGGGTTATAAAGCATTGTAGTTTCTTTAAAGTTAAGATATTAAAATAGGTTCTTTAATCAACCACTGTTGTACTAACAGATTCCATCCATTAAAAGCATTCAATAGAATTATATTTCAGACATAAAATTATCATATATCAGCATTACTTCATAGTATGGAACTGACCAATGGAATTATTTTTATTTAATTGAAAGCAAAAATAATTTAGATTTCTGAGTAGGATACAGAAATAGTTTCTGGTCATCTATATTATATAGAATAACTTCAAGTAGAATAATAAGATAGTGACCATTTTGCTATTTAAAATCTTTCTATTAAAGGCATTTTGGTTTTCAACGAATTAAAATCCTTTGTTGGTGTGTGTGTGTGTGTGTGTGTGTGTGTGTGTGTGTGTGTGTTACTTTTTTGAGTTGAGTATTTTATCCTCCCAGAATATAGAGTTTCTGCCAGGAAAGGATATAAATGTATTTTGTTTGTTTGTTTGTTTGTTTGTTTGTTTCACTTAAGTGTGAGTATAGTGGCATTTGTGTTCAATATTCAGTGCTTATATACTAAATACAGTTCATTCATTACAGACTATTTGCCTCCCTTTCTAATTATAGAAGATTTGTGCTGAGTGAAAAGTCATTATTTATAATCTTTGACCAATTTAGTTAGGGCATTAGTTAAATCTTTATTCTTTCATAATAAGGAGAAGTAATTATGATAAAAGAAAGAAATGCTGATTTAAAAACAGAGGCATTCTTATCATTTTTTATATGAACAAAAGGGTTTAAAAATAGTTTTAGTTTGGATTAATTCATATTGCAGTATACAGTTTACCTTTGAGAGCAAAATGTGGAAAATCCATGAGCACTAACATAGAAATAATAATGCCCAGTTGATTATTCAAATTTGACTTAATCAGCATTTTTGTTTGTTCCTATAAAACTGAAATGACAGTTGGTCATATCAATTATAGTATAAATAATGATAAGTATCAGCACAGTACAGCCAGTAAAATCTATTGTTTTCAGTTAAAATGAGCTAGAGATTTTTAATCAAAGTAATAAGAGCTATCTTTCTTTCATTATAGTTAAATATCAACCACTTTTTATTAATCTGTTTTTTTCAACAAGTAATAAAAAAACATTTTCAGCATTATTTTAACATATATGAACAGAATCTTTGACTAAAAAAAGAAACAGCTGCCCATCTGTCCCATCCTCACACAATTGTTCAAGTTGACAAATTAGATTTTATGACCTTATTCCAGTAAATGTGGGACACTGCACATTTGCAAATGACTAAAAAATATTGTACTGATATTTTAGCAATATTTTTATATTGCCTCCTTCATAGATGAAATACAGTATTCTTTTCTCAAAAAAAATCTTACTATGTCACATGATTGATTGCTATAGAATTTTTCTTTTAAAAGACATATCTGACAATGCAAAATAGCATATTGCATAGATGGTAGTCATATTGTTTTGCTTTATAACATAAAACGTGTTTACTAAAGTACATTTAAAAAAATAGGGATTATGTCACGAACAATGCAGTGTTGCAGAAGCAGCTAGAAAATAGGCAATGTGCAGTTGTCTTTTGAAGAAAGCAGTACTATGGCTACCAGATTTCTGAGAATGTCTGGTGTAAATTCCAGCCTCTGCCCATGTGACTGAATCTAAAATGAACAAAGGGAAAATTCCTTCCATGTTAACATATTTCCACTTCAAACATTCTGAATAGACAAACTCACCTTGCCTGGGTATCTCATGTTTGCGATTTTATAAACAGAGGAGAATTACAGAGTCCAAGCCCCAACCGAGAGATAACGTGTTCAGGATATAATTCCAGTATCTTGCAGGTACATGTGCATGCCTAGCTTTTCAACATGCATATAAAATGGCTACATGTAGAAAGGCGTTTTAACCATGATAATTGCTGGGATAAATGAATACTGAATGTAAGAATTGTCACTATGACATGTTTTACACTACCTATATGTTAAAAAATCCTTTTATGCCAATAATTTGCATAACATGCTTAGCCAAGCCCTATGTTGTCCCTCAATTTCTTTGAGAAATGATCCAAGTTCACAGTGTTGTAAGAAAGGTATTTATATTTTATTACATTTAGTTATTTTGGGCTATAGATGACCCCACACTAAATAAAAGAAAAAAAGATAGAAATGAGGAATTTAGGGAACTGTTAAACTGATAGTTCAACAACAACAGACATATCTAAATTTTGCAATTTAAGAAATTATTCTTATTACAAATTATGGTAAAAAACGTTCTGAATTTTTACTATAACAGTTCCTACTTGATGTTTAATCTGAGAGATTTAAATCTCCCAATCCAAGTATCTATAACTAGTACAGTTGCTTTCTAACATGCACATTAAGACCAATTGTCAAATTTGAAGAAAGACCAGGCTTTGGGTATTCTTACTTATTTTTTAACAACTAATAATTTATTAAAATATTTGATTTAAGCAATGGTGACTTCCACCTGGGCTCCTAGCTATATATATACTTTTAAAAAATATATATATTCTATTGATTTCCCACAGAGAGGAAGGGAGAGGGATAGAGAGTTAGAAACATCGATGAGAGAGAAACATCGATTCAGCTGCCTCCTGCACACTCCCTGCTGGGGATGTGCCCGCAACCAAGGTACATGCCCTTGACCAGAATCGAACCTGGGACCGTTCAGTCTGCAGGCCGATGCTCTATCCACTGAGCCAAACCGGTTAGGGCTATATATACTTTTTTTATACTTCATCTATAATGTACTTTTACTTTAAATGTCATATTCTAAAAAGTAAGCATGTTACTTAAATAGACCCACCCCATTAATATAAAATGTGTTGCAAAGAGAAAGGATTTCTGCATAGCAGCAATGACTAGCTATGCTGCACTGAAGCCATCACAGTCTACAAAGCAACACAGCCAACCTTGTGGGCTTGAAGAATTCATGCCCAATAGAACTGCTGCACTTACCCTGTTCTTACTTTCACTGGTTATCTAAATTCTAATGCAAAAGTGCTACTTATCAACTTTAGTTTGAAATTATGCACAACTTTGATTGAAGAAGGTGGCAAACAAATGAAGCCATCAGAAATAGAATCAACCCTGGCTGGTTTGGCTCAGTGGATAGAGTGTTGGCCTGTAGACTGAAGGGTCTCTGGTTTGATTCAGGTCAAGAGCACATTCCCGGGTTGCGGACTAGATCCCCAGTGGGGTGCATGCAGGAGGCAGTCGATCAATGATTTTCTCTGTCATCATTGATGTTTCTATCTCTCTTTCCCTCTCCCTTCCTCTCTGAAATCAATAAAAATATATTTAAAAAAGAAATAGAATCAGTGGGATTACTTAACAGAATAAAATATTATGGGAATGAGAAGCTTGACCTAGATACTTTTTTTCTTTGGCCAGAGATTTTTTTTATATAATTGCCTGAGAAGTAAGTAATTAAATATAGTTAGGTAGCTTTGTGTTTTGCAATTTTTGTTCTCAGATATTTATCTGCACAGGCTTCTAGTCTGGTAAACTCTGTTGTGAGGATTAAAATGTCAGATAACTTATATAAAGTACCTAGTTGCATTAAACACAGCCAGTTTTTAATAAATATTAAGGTTTTTCCCCTTTGCCATTTTAGATTTATTTGGAATTTTATAGTTGTCACACCTGTGATATTTGGATTCGATTCAATGGTTCTAAATGCTGTCTGAATTCCCCACCGCTTTTAATGAAGTTTCTGACTGTGAACTAAAACTCTTCCCTGATTCAGGTCTTTCCTAAGTGAGAGAAGTCATATGGATACAGACTAATGAGTGACCCTGCTTTTCCTCTCTACTTAGGAAGTGAGCAGAGAGCAGCCCTCACTCCCCATGTCTCTCCCCTTGAATGAATAAGCTTATCTTGGGGGGCAGAGGCTGAGATGAATTTTGTGGGATTGAATCCTAAGCTGGGGAAGAAAAGATCTTTCTTTAAACAGCCCAGGTAGGTGTTACCTGTTTCATGCCTTAGGCTATGTTCAGTCCATCTTGTGCACCTGTATTAAACCCACAGATGTCATCCTGGGAAGCATACCAGTTGCACTCTCTCCTTGGCAAGGCTGCAAATAAATCAGTGGAAGGTACTTTATTTGGTACCTATCATAGGACCTCACTCTCAGTTTTCCTCTCTTACTGGTATAATAAAGAAAAAGAGAACAAAGATTCTCTATAATATCGGCACTAGTAGATTAATTTCAATTATTTTCCTTCTTGGCCTTACTAGAGATAGAAAATAACTGGTTGGGTTGAAATGATTATCTTCTCCTTAGGATCAGCTGTCATGTGGTGGGTCAAATGCTGGTCTGAAACTAAGGTTCCTGGGTCTGGCTTCTGTACCACCCTCCCTGCTTATTCAAAGCAAGTTGCTCATACTTTCTGAGACTCTTTCCAGTCTATAAAATGGTAAACATAGTATTTTGAATTGCCTAGAATAGTGTCTGTCACATAAAATATGTTCAAAGTAGAGAGTAAGATGTTAACTTAATCCAGGTCCTTTCAACCTTCCTATTATAGAAATTTACATATATTATATATACTGTCCATACATACATGTACGTCTACACATACATACACTTATCTAACTTTATAATATTGTACTCCACCATCATTTTGTTTTACTGAGAATAATATGTTGTGGCTATCTTCCATGTCATTATAGACTTCAACTTTAGTTTTAATATAGTATTTTATAATGGGCACATACTGTAATTTAATTAATTAGTCCCATATGGATGAGTATATAGGCTGTATTTAATTATTTATTATTATAAATAATGCTGCAATAGTGTAATTTTGTTATCTTAGTTTTTTGTTTTTTGTTGTTTTTTTTTTGTTTCTTAACTTGCCATCAGAATTTTGATGTAATCAAATGTACATATGTTTTTTAAAATTGTTTCCAGTTTTAATGACATGGTTATAAAGGCTTTCTCTGAAGCCAGTTTATCAATATTTTAAGCATCACTTTCCGAGTAAATTCATGCTTGCATTGATGCAAAATGAATTACCACTGCTTATATTCTTACTATTTTTGTTAGGTGGAAGAAATGAGGTAGAGATCTGTTTTATATTTCTTCCACAAATGGCTAACTAACCAGATATTCCACGATGACTATTGAATAACCTATTGTCCTGATAATTTAAATATTCTCTTTTCATATTTAATTGAATTTATTTCTGGATTATTTGTCATATCCATTTGGCTTACTAATATTTGCACTGGTACCATACATTTAAAAACACTACAGGTATTGTGAATAAAATCATTACTTATCAATTGCTAGCCTAAGGAGGTGGGATTTCTTAGGGAAAATTCCAGCTACTAGTAAAAGTGTGATTTGCAAGTATTGGTTCTGTGGTTGAGGGAAGAAATAAAAGATGAAGGATGAAGAAAAATAGAGATGAATAACATTGCAATCTCAAAGGGAAGCCATATATATATTCTGATTGGTACTTTCCCATTCAACACTGTGTATATTTGTATCGAGTGAAGAAGGATTGGTCCAGCATTGGGATTTAAAGGGTGGTAGTTACAGAAGGACGGACAGCTAATGGGCTTGAAGGCACCAACAAAAGGCTAGATTAAATGATGACATATGAGGCATGGCTGGTTTCAGAAAGACATAAAATTGGGAGAACACCAATAGATTGAGAAAAGAAGTAAGAGTAGCCATGAAATTGTAGATGTTGATGAAATTCAAGAACATGTTAAATGTAACTTAGAGAATAAAAGAACTGAGCAAGTAGAGTTGTGGTCAGAAACAAGGATAGTGAAGCTTAGGTTGTTGTGGTGAGAATAAGAAACCCATTGTTCCTTTGTGCTGCCTATTTTTGCACAAGGAACTTCTCAGAGAGGCGAGATACTAGTTGGATAAAATGAGGGAATAAAAACTTGCTGGACAAACTATAGGATTCTTCTACTATAACAGGGCAGGAAAAGTTTTGGAAGAAAAGGAGGGAAAAGTATTTTTTTTAATGAACATTTATTAGAATTTGGGGTGTGAGGCAATATATATCATAGAAAAAAGAGGAATGGCAAGCATTTTGGGGAAAAATGAAAGTGGATCTGATCTAAAATATAGTGAAGAATTATCGATAATGAGGCAGGAAAAGAAAGAGAAAGTGAGTATAAATATGTGAAAGGAGTTCTCCAAGTTCAATTAAATGCTTAGACAAGTCCCCGAATTAAATTAGATGCCAAGAAACAGTTGGCAAGCTAAGTGTAGTAATTATGTGCCAAAGGGCTAGGAATGAGGCCGAGCCTCACCACATTATGCCATCTCTGCGTGGCCCTGTTCACCATTCTCTAATGGGAAACTTAGTGAATGAAACAAAGTGATTACAGAAAAAGATAATTGAAACTAAATGCTAAGGATAAACACAACTGTGGCCAGAGATGTGGACTCCAAGGGCAGCTCTGCCTTGGCCAAACGGGAATTTACACTCTTGTGCAAATACCGTGCCAGGCTCCCGGGGTACAGTCTGAATGAAGGAAGATGCAGTGTTCACAGATGAAAGAAATGCAGATTGTAAGCTAATAAGCTGTTAGTGTTCTTCACATAAGGACATGCATGGATTTGTAGCCTGGGCAATGACCAGCGCCCCAAGCTTTTCATGTAAATTCTAGCACACAACCCAGGGCTCATGTTGCCGCCTGGGCAGTAGCTCTAAAGGACCAAGGGTACCGAGCTCAATTGGAATCTCAGATTGGAGAGTAAATAACAGAATCTTGAAATATCCAAGAGCACCTCCCAACGTTCCAATGTTAATGAACTATCTGTGAACTGTGGAAATAGACTATACATCTATAAACATACATGTAAACTATATAGATATATAAACTATGTATAAAATATATAGATATTTACATAGTTCATATATATGCTATAATATAACTTGCTGTTTGTTCTTATTTTGATTTGGTTGTTAAAATAGTGGATTTATTTATTTATTTATTTATTTATTTATTTATTTATTTTCATCACCATTTATCCCATACCCTTCTCCACATCCACCCATCCCTCCTCCCCTAGCAATCACCACACTGTTGCTGTGTTGCATGCGTTCTTTCTCTCTTTTCTTTCTTTTTTTTTTTCTTTTTGGCTCAATCCCTCCATTCCCTGCTCTCAGCCTCCCTCCTCCCTTGACAGACAGCTAATCCCACATCCAAATCATTTGTTTTGGTGTTTTACATAGTTGCTTTTGAAGAGTAGAGTAGCCTTTCTGGCGGAGAGTTGAGGAGGTTATTCTAAAAGATTGCAATTGGCAGGGGAAAGTAACTGGGAGTTTATTTGTGCCTTAGATCAAAGTATCTAGCAGGCAGAGTTAATTACTTCGCCTCTAATGGATAGCATCAGCTTTGTTGTATATGAACACAGACGGAAAAAGAAATTGTGTTGCTACCTAGAGCATTTTGCAAGGATCAGAAACCAGTTCATCTAAGGAATTAGAGTTTTTAAGATATTGTAAGAATAGAGATTCAGAAAGTACTCTTTGTCATTAAAAACCAGTAGAGGATCTATAGGAAGTCCTCGGCATAATAGTTATAAAATAAGAAGTGTTTTTCTCTTCTTACTTTCTGAAGACAAATGATTGCATTCATTCACACACAATCCTTTGAATGAAGAGGATCCAGGACCATGATGTGCATGTAGATGCAGAAAGCTCTTAATGAACTGTCTGAAGACGTATTAACTATTGTCCCAGCTGAGAAGATAGCCCTGCTCTGATTTAAAGGTCTTTCTAACTGATCCCCATCATCGTTTATAATCTTTAGGCTCTAAAGCCAGAGTGGTCACTAGAATATAATCCTTAATAAAGCAGATTGGACTACTACAATATTGTAGAAACTGGAATATGGGATTGCTTGATACTTGATAAATGTAACTATGTAACCAACAATATACTGAATTTCAGGTCATAGCCTCCAGTGTTTTTAACTGAGTTGCAGAAAAGCACAGAAAGCAGAAAAGTTTTCCACTTTTATAACTGACAGCCAAGAATATGTGTAATAAGGTTTGCATAAAACTTACTTTTGAATGGAATTATGTGTTAAAGAATTTTGCCTAAATAAGTAAATACTCTGTGAAATGGGAATAAACCAATGACGGCTTTGCTTTAGAGTGAGGATTAATAGGTAACCCTGACAGACTCCTCTAAAATGATCAGGAAAACACTTGAAAGAGAGATTCGGTGTATTGTCAAAATACTGGGATTAACAGGGAAAGAGATTTTGTCCAAGAGGAAATGTTAATCTACACTAATAAAAGACAAAGATGCTAATTGACCGTACCTTCCCTATGCCCAAGCAACGCCCACCAGCCAATCAGAGCGACTATATGCAAATTAACCCAACCAAGATGGTGGCCAGCAGACATGGAGCTGGAGCAAGCAGGAGGCTTGGATGCCCCGGCGATGGAGGAAGCCAAGCTTCCCGCCTGCTCTGGCCAGTTGTGGCCTCTGCAAAAGGCAACAAAGTTTCAATTATAGAAGCTAAATAAATCCCAGATACCTGCTTCCAGCCAGCCTCCACTGGGAGCTTGGGTGGCTGGGGGCTGTGGCCAGCCTGCAAACAGCCATCAGCCCCTCACCCAGGCTGACCAGGCACCCCAGGGGAGACCCCCACCCTGAAGGGGCTGTGGCCAGCCTGAAAACGGTCACCAGCCCCTCACCCAGGCTGGCCAGGCACCCCAGGGGTGACCCCCCCGAAGGAGCTGTAGCCAGCCTGCAAATAGCCATCAGCCCCTCAACCAGGCTGGCCAGGGACCCCAGTGGGACCCCCACCCTGATCCGGGACACCCTTCAGGGCAAACCAGCCGGCCCCCACCCATGCACCAGGCCTCTATCCTATATAATAAAAGGGTAATATGCAAATTGACCCTAACAGCAGAGCAACTGGGAATCACTGGTCACTATGACACACACTGACCACCAGGGGGCAGACGCTCAATGCAGGCACTGCCCCCTGGTGGTCAGTGTGCTCCCACAGGGGGAGCTCTGCTCAGCCACAAGCCAGGCTGACGGCTGCCAGTACAGCGGTGGTGGTGGGAGCCTCTCCTGCCTCCTCAGCAGCGTTAAGGATGTCCGACTGCAACTAGGCCTGCTCCCTGCTGGCAAGTGGACATCCCCCGAGGGTTCCCTGGCTGCCAGAGGGATGTCTGACTGCCAGCTTAGGCCCAATCCCCCTGGAGAGCGGGCCTAAGCCAGCAGGTGGTCATCCCCAGAGGGCTCCCAGACTTCAAGAGGGCATAGGCTGGGCTGAGGGACCCTCCCGAGTGCACAAATTTTGGTGCACCGGGCCTCTAGTTCATTTATAATTTGGGGTAGATCCAGAAGACACTTAGTTGTGCTCCCTAAATATAGTATAAGGTTAAAGCAGTTTTATTTGATCTCCAAAGAGAAACTAATAACAGAGAAATTTAAATTTAAGTAATGGCGATTAAGACTAGATATTTTAAAATCTTTACTTCACAATCTGCTCATTTATAATTCATCACAGTTCCACCAGAAGTGAATTGAGCTTTCATGTAACCCTGGTCTCTAAAAACAAACAAACCAACAAACAGAAAACTTAAATAACTGAATTAAGTAAATATAATTGTTCAGTTCTTCTAGAAATAAATATTTCCTTCGCTTAACATTCAGCTGGGTTTTAAGTAGTTTAATCGTACCTACTGGCCACCAGTTTTTAAAATCTTCATTTTAATAATCTAAATATTTTACAGAATGTCTATTTTACACCACTTACTCCATTTACTACTATTTTTTATGTTATTGTTTGAAAGTCATTCAATAGCCTGTCAATGTTTTAATCATAATCCTCAAACTTTACAGTTTCAAAGTGACCTTCCTCCTAAGAATTAAGCTTTTCTATAACATGTCTCATACTCGCTTCCTCTTCTCCAGTCTTTCCAAATGGCCTCAGTGTAGGCTTTCATGATTTCTTGAGTGGATTACTGCAAGTCTTCTATGTCATTGTGACTCTCTGGCATAGACACCATATCTCACCGATCACTATTTTTTAGTGCCCATCTGAATTCACTGTTGCCATAATGATCCTTAGAAATGGCCTCTGTATTTCTACTTAAAAAAAGAATCCTTTAAAGATTTCCTATTGCCTAGATAATAGAGTCTGACACTTTGATCATGTCATATACCAGGCTTCATTCTTCACCCAGTGTTTTTCCACATCTTCATCTCCCGGCCTGAGACTCTACTCATAAGGCCTACACTCAGGCTTATTAGCTTTTACAGACCCCCCGACCCCTTTATTTTTTTAATCCCGGTCATTCTTCTAGAAATGCCTTTCATTACTATTCCAATTGTTTCTACCATAGGTGAGAAGCTCATATATCCAGATATATTCAAGTTTTTCCATTTCCATGTTGATTTCCCCAACCACTGTTTTGCATGCACATCTGCTAGATTCTGTAAGCACATTAATACATGATAATAATAATAGCTAATGCTTATTGGACAGTTTTGCTAATCACTTCTATTAAAAATTCACCACAATTATATGAGGATGAAACATGTTAGCTTCTTTCACTGACAGATTGTGAGACTTGGAGAGTTTAGGTGACTTGTTCAAGGAAATTTAGTTAATAAGCGAAGGAGCTGAGGTCAGATCCATACTCTGCTGTCATGTCTTCCAACAATGACCTCAAAGCGGACTCAGAACAGACACAGTGTCACCCAGTAGAGGTTGTAGAATGAATGGAGTGTAAGAATATAAAAGTAATCAAATAATGATACGGACTGCTCAAAGATGTAATGAAACCATTAGCAATGCAATTGGAAGATTTAAGATTATATTCATCCTTTCTCTGTCGAAATGTCTTCCATCTGTACATTTACATTTTATTTTTTTATTGTTTAAAGTATTACAAATAGTAGTCCATATATCTCCTTTTTTCCTCATTGACCTTCCCCCAGCCTCCCCTAGGGTACATTTCCATTTTAATAAATTCCAAACACTTCTGGTTTTCTATCCAACTACCATTATTTTCTATCCAACTACCCTGCCTTTATTTCTTTGCTAAAAGAAGTCTGATTTTGGCAAAGGCATGAAGAACCGCATACTACAATAGAGGCTTCAAGGGTAGACAGTAATTTGTGTGAGCCAATCAATTATTTCTACTTTGCTGGTGATTTGTTTAAGGACAAGCACATGGTGCAGTCCTAGCTGGAAGAGTCCGTCCTCCAGGAAGTTTCTGGGAAGGATTGATTATTCTTAAGGTATATGGGAAAGAGACCCACTCTCTGCTGGCATTTGGAAGTGTGCAATAGTGTGTTTCCTGATGTTCCTGTGAGCACTCCCTAAATATGGCAAAGGGGAAAGATGGAAGGAATTTGTGTTCCTGTCCTAGGCGAGATCCTGAACTAGTCAATTCTGGAACTATTTCATTTCAGACATCTTATATGTGATAATATATTTTCTTTTCTGTACAAGTTACTTATTTTTTTAACTGTTAGCTTTGTTCGGTTTTATTACAATGTTCCTAGTGTCGTTTCTTGGTATTTATCTTTTTTTGGATTTGTTGGTAGATATATTTATTGTGGGTTATTATGGTGGATGTATTTCACCAACTTTGGCAAATTCTTGGGTGTTATCTCTTCAAATATTTTTCCCTAGCCCACTTTCTCTCTTCTCTCCTTCTGCAACTTCAGTTATCCATGTGTTACAGTGTTTGCTATTGTCCCACAGATATCAAATGCTCAGTTCTATTTTTCTTGGTGTTTCCCTATTGGATTACTTCTGCTGACTTGTTTTCACATTCACTTATTCCTTCTATGCTATGTCCAATCTATTGATAAACCCATCAAATGAATCCAGAAATGCCTTTAAGTACTATTCCAATCGCAAAGAAGAAAATAAAAAATTACCCATAGTCACTTTTCATAGATATAAGCATTAGTAAGACTATATCATGCATACTTTCTGTATCAAATATTTATAAAATCATGACTTTAATGCGATATTATATTTTATGCTTTTCAAACATTTTTATATAATATATCACATACTATTGGGCATTCTCACAATGACAGATATCCCTGTAATGAAAACCCTTGTATTCTGAAAGTCATATGGTGGTCAGTGGCTAGTCCTGCACCAGGTGTGAGGTCTACACCACTCTTCTGTTCTCTGCCATTGTCTTGACTCTACCACACACTACTTGTAATGGAGCAACAGGAAGTATACAAATCAAAGAAAAATGAAAATTATGGAGTTTATTATGGCAGAAATCAGGACATAGTCTAGGAGCCCAAAGTATAAAGGATCAGGGACTCAGGAAAAATCTAAGTTAGAGAAGTATAGAGCTAGGCAAGGGATCTGGTTAAGTGTTATGATTGGACCTCTTGAAATAGTTCCTGACCAGGCATAAAATGGATCTAACGTGTGGTCTCTTTGCACCCTTGATACTCAATAATTTATGTCAGTGTCTTCTCTCACACCTTACATTGCCTACCTTGTTTACTAGAGTAGAAACAGTCTCTTTTCAATTCCTGCTCTCAGTGCCTTGTTTTAGGATCTCATCATTTCTTGATTATCAAAAAGTATCCTTACTTTATTTTTCAACGTTTTCCTGATCTCCATCTAACTTATCTAATCATACCATTTCCCCTTTGTGAATTTGTCTCTGTTTAGCATGTTAGCTACATCATTTGCCAATATACAATAGTGATCCATCATTTAGTGAGTGTCTAGTTTCCCAAACGTGCTCTATTTCTCTATGCATTTGTCCATGCTCTCCCAAATGCCTCAAATATCCCTCCATCTCTCTTAATACTTGTAATTCCCATTAACTTCAGCTTTTGTAAAACACAGCTCCAATAGTTCCCAAAATTTCATCTTTATTGGAAATACTGGATAATCTTTCAAACTTCTATAGATTCTTTATTCTCTGCAGCTCATATATACTCTTCATACACTTATCATCATATGGCTTATTCCATACTACAATTTTTAGTTGTATTTTGTTTTTGTTTTCTTTACATACACTATGATTTTATTTCTACTTTATATTTTCAGCACTTAACACAGAGATTGACTCCTACTAACTGTTTAATCAGTGTTTATTAGAATGCTATAATAATGATGATATGTTAATGAAAGAAAAAAGCAGAAATGCCTAATTACCCAGTAGCCTATCTGCTAACCTCTCCTCCTCAAGTCTTCCACATATCAGTAAGAGAGTCTGCCGCCATCCACAAAATTGTTAGAACTCAAAATAAAAAAAATCATTCTTGATATATCTCTCTCCTTCATACTCATTACTTATTCTATCAGAAAGATCTGTTGAGCAAAATATATCCTGACTAACCATTTCTCACCCTCCACTATTGCCATTCAACACCAAGCTATTGTTGGCTCCCTTCTCTCTCTTCTCTCTCTTTCTCTCTCTCTCTCTCTCTCTCTCTCTCTCTCTCTCTCTCAACATTTTCACATTATTCTTCACATAGTACCTAGAGAACTCTTTTATAAATGAAAATCTTGTGATAGTTCTCCATGCAGCTTCACACTCTTACTTAGGATGAAATCAGGGTTCTTTGCAAAACTGACAAGGTCCCACATTATCTGGCAGCTACCTCTCTCTCTTTGTGCCATTTCAACCACCCCCCTCCTTAGTCACTCCAGTTTACTCATACTGACTTCGTTGCACTTCCTTAATGCATGCCCATCTTATTCCTACCTTAGGGACTTTGCATTTGTTGTGCTCTTGGCTGAAATGCTCATCTTCACACCACTCAGGTTTCTGATCAGATGTCACCTCTGCAGTGAGCTTCCTTTATCAGTTGTAATGCAATAGCCCCTGTCCTACCCCCGATTTCATTCTCTAATCCTCTTATCTTCTTTTCATGGCATTTGTCACCAGATATTATATCACATATGCATTTTGTTTATTTGTTTATTTTCTGACTTTTCACTATAGTGTAAGTTTTATGATTTCACAGACTTTATCTTGTTCACAGTTGTACTTGTATATGAATTAAGGGTTGCATTTCATTATCTAGCCCAGGTCCTATATTCTTCTATGCTCTTTATACATAGCTTTATTGAAAGATCTTTCCAACTCTTATAAGTATGATTCACAGTAAGAAATATATAATACATAACAGTATATACATTCAGACAGGTACACATTACTAATAAACATATCTCACCAAATAGTACTTATCTTTACTATATGACATGCATTCTCTTAGTTTATATATTCTGTTTTTTCATAAAAGCAAGTTTACCCCTTTGTAATGGGTTATTACCACGATTGTTACTTATGTTTTATGTTTTTATAGGCTGCATCCTACCAAAGAAATAGCCAGAAATATGTATCTATATAAAAATAAGTATATACACATACACATATCCTAAGCACTTATAACATTAAATTTATTTTTAAAGATAAATAGAATAAAACATTTCCTGGAAATTAGAACCCTGCTTTTCTATTCAACCAGCAATTTCTTTTGAAATATTGATTTGGCTTTGAGATAATATTCATTTTTTAATTGGATTAACCATAAAAAAGTTAGAACTAAAAACCATTGAACAAAGTATTTTATATGTAAAGAAAGCAATTTAAAAAGAGAAAAGATGTTTATATTTTTGTTTTAAAACAGTATGCGACAAAAAATGAAAATAAATATAAAAATAGATGACAATCATTCTCTTGAGTTGTAATCTTGGCTCCTTTGGTCAGGAGGCCAGCTCTGGGAGTAAAAAGATGAGTGTATTCTTCTCTGTGAACTCGTCTGTAGAATTGAAGTCTGGCAGAACGAGTGCACTTTTAGGGGCTCTGAGGGAAAATGGCACTGATGAAGGAGGGTCAGAAAACTTAGAATAACGTCCAGGGATTATTTCTGTATCTTTTTTTTTTTTAAGCCTGTAAATTTCACTTTGATTTGTCATGTTCATTCATCTTGTTGCATTTCTCAGGCAGAACACTGGGGAACAGCAAAGAGAATTTTATTTATATAAATTAATGTGCTAATTAGCTGCAGTCTCACAGCTCTTGGAAAATTGCCATTTCGTCTTATTGCGCATTAAAGATTGGATGTCCCAACCCTGGTATGACTTTGGAAATAAAAAAATAAACCTACTAAAATATTTTTGCCGCCCTGAGGGGAAATGTCAGTGTACAACGGGCCTCATGCTCATTTTCTCAGTGTTCCTTAGTAGCCTATTCACTATTTGTCTAGGATTCCTTTTTTTTTTTTTTTTTTTTGTGGTGTGAGGGGGGAAAGTTCTATAGTTTTAGCTGTTGCATCTTATGTCAATTAATACACGTGTTTATACATAAATGTACATATATATTCTATATTTTATATATATTATGTGTAATATATTTTTATGTATATAATACATACATATTCTGATATCTCCAGAAAAAGTTATTATGCTAATAAATAAATAATGTAAAAATGCATAAAATGTGAGTCTCAAAGACTGAAATATTTTAATTAATATGTTAAATATGTGGATGCTATCTTCTTAAAGGACATATTCCAGAAGGTTGTATTCTCATCTGGGATCTACCATCATTGAACTCAACAACCTTCATCAGTTAACTGGATTTTTCTTCATTTTGATGATTGCACAATGAGTGAAATATTTGCCTTGGAAAGAAATAGTCTCTGACTTTCTTGGAATAGCTCTGAGCCTTTGTAAATTCAGTGATGCTATGTGAGATATTCATTGCCACCACACACACAAGAGAAGAAACTCAGCTAAACTAATATATGTATGTTAGTTATTAACTAACTAGAGGCCTGGTACATGAAAATTCATGCACTGGAGGCAGGGGTCCCTCAGCCTGTCCTGCCCGCTCTCACAGTCCAGGAGCCCTCAGGGGCAGGAGGCGACCCGGAGATCACAGGAAGGCGATGCCCCATCACACCTCTGCTGCTGCCACTGCCGGCAGCACAAGCCTCGGCCGGCCCTGGTTACCTGAGCCTCGGATGGCCCTGGGCGGCTGGGGGGCTGAGGGGACTGGGGGACTCCGGAGACAGGTGCATGGAGCAGGCCTGCCCCAGCCTTGCTGTGTGCCTGCCACTCCGGCGTGGCTGAGGGGACTGGGCACCGCCATCTTGTGGCTGTGGGCACTGCCATCATTGAGGGCATGGAAGTCAATTAGCATATTCCTTCCTTATTGGCTGTGGATGCTGCCATCTTTGAGGGTGGGACAGTCAGCATATTCCCTCTTTATTAGATAGGATGCCACATGGAAAACTAAACGGATACACATGTATTCTTTGTTTCTGTCCATCCTTCTTACATTTAAGATTTAGAACAACTGGCCTGGTTCTCCATTTTACTTTGTTTCCTTCATTTGCTACCCAAGAGAAGGGTCTGATTTTTTTCTACATCTCTTATGAATCCTTTCTTTCAAAATGAGCACAAGACTCTTTTCAAGGATAGTCATTTGAAATTTAATCACAAAATATCCCCAGCCTTCTGGAGAACTCTCTTCCTGACTTTCTTTCCAAAGGTAAATCCCAGGGACTGCCAAAAAGGATGCCCTGTGCTCTCTATCTGTTCAATGTCTTAGAAGTTAAAAGAATATTCCTGTTCTGAAATATCCTTCTTGTATATCCCAGAATGTCTTAAAAAGAGCCACAGCCTTTTAATAATCCATTTTATCTTCTGTAAAATGGAACAAACCAAAGCAAATGTCATGAAAACAATACAGGGTAAAAGCAATGATTGTGGAACATAGAAGAGTTAAGCATTTCCATAGGGCTATAGGATTATGAGTGACACAGCAGAATGCAAAAAGGGGTAGGTGGATTTCTTAGATGAGCTCTTTTCATCTCTCTTCCTGGAAAAAAAAATGTTCCAGAAAGAAAAAGGCAAAAGTTGTATAAAGAACATTACACCAACCAATATATTTTGTGTCCTTGGTGGTGTTCTTGGCTCTATTGCCAAAGATTTACTACTTCAATTAAGGCCAAATTGTTTTATTTCATTGACACATTTACTTTGCCCTCTAGAATGAGATGGTTGGCTTTAGTAAGTCCTCAAGCCCATTCTAGTTCCACTAGAGGCCTGATGCACGAAATTTGTGCAAGAGTAGGCCTTCCTTTCCCTGGCTGCCGGCACTGGCTTTCCTTTGACACCCAGGACCCGAGCTTCCCTTGCAGTCCCAGCTTCATCTGGAAGGTCGTCTGGAAGGACGTCCAGTCTAATTAGCATATTATGCTTTTATTATTATAGATGATTCTGTAACTATGCTTATTTTTCAGACATGATATAATCTGTTAACAAATCTCTACATATTTGCTATTGCAAACTATTACATAAATTATAAAAACAAAAGTTTCCTACAATGCTAAATTAGTCAGAGTTCTCTAAAAGCATTATGTAATAAAAGTGATAAGATAATCAAATAGCTTGGTAACTCTTTTAATTTTATTCTTAAATTGAAATAATTAGTTCTCAGCTGTTAATGGTTATGTACAATATACAATCTGATTTCCTAGGAATACTGTCCAGGGAAGAAAAAATAAAGGAGATCTCATAGAAGTGATAAGTGATAAGCTAGCAGCTTTTAAAAAGCTATTACATACTTTATTCTGTTATAAGTCTTTTCTCTGGAAGCTAATCAAATGAGAACTATCCGGAAACCAGCATTAGTTTATAAGACAATGGCATTTGCATCTCGAATTATTCTATTAGATTCTAACCTTGGCACAGTATAACCCCTTTTTTGCTGAAATATTAATAATTGCCTAGTTACATGGGAAATAAACAATTTATTCCTATTATCTGTGTGCATGTTTTGATACAAGAGAAGCAAACTGTGAATGACTAGATACTAATAAGATCATGGGATGTCCCCAGCTTGTCATAATGGCTAGGAACGAATATTTGCGTTAGCCTTGGTTATCCAAATATTTCTTGTGAAAAGTGGCTGAGTGGGTTTGAGTTTCCTAACCTTGCAAAATCATTGGTTGGATTCTATTGCTCCTGTGATGGATATGTAGGGTAATGTAGTCCAAAGCCTTCAGGCAATGCGTGAATTGAGTATTTGCTATTTGTGGAGCATGTTGTTTCTAAAGCATCTAATTTGGGAGTGATTTAGTAAATACAATTATCAAGAATGCGGTGATGTTTCCCCATTGGTTTTATATAGAGGGATTCTGAAGGAGTCTCCCTTCCCATCATTTGTAAGAAAATGGGAAAAACAACCTAGTTTAACACTTGTATTTTAAGCCAAATATGTATATTTTTGCCAAGTAGGGTCACTGAGTTTGAGGGAAGAAAAGTGCATGGATTCACTTTATGAAATAGCCAGATTTTTATATTAATGTTTATACTACCTGACAGCTAAACTCACATTATTACACAAGAGTGCTAACACTAAATGACTTTGATTAAAAAGATCATCTTTGCAGGGCAGACTTGTATTGCCATGGACATTATCTGCAAACCTGAGCATACCATCAAAAGGAAGAGGCTTCATTGCAAGTCAGAATGGTTTTAATTTAATGAACTAATATTAAAAAGATTCACATAGTATATCTCTCACCATCTTTCAGCTGGAAAGCATTCATTAAGGAAAATCTATGCTAATATTAGCAGCATAAATAGAATCCCAAATAAGAGAGAACACAATGACCATTCTGAAAAGCCCTGTGGTTTTCTTACAGGACTCACTGCTTAGCTCATCCCCATGGCAGCGGGCCACCCCATCACACCCCTAGCCTCTCCCTGGTATTGGTGCTGACAGAGGCTCCAGGGACAATCTTGCTCACTACCGAGAGGGAGGGCACACTGGCTGCTTTGGGAAAGTTTCTAATCAGCTCCAGTTTGGAGATGACCTATTTTAGGTTAACTTCTAAAAAGCTTGACCTATTTAAGTCTTGGCTTCTTTTTAATTCCCTTGAGAAAAATGTATCTTTCCTTGGTCAAAACAAACAAACAAACAACAAAAAACAGTTCCAAATCATTTCAGTTAATAAACTGCATTGGATCAGTTAAATACAAAGAGATCAAGAAACAGATATTTTATTTTTCTCCCTAGTATCCATGGAGTAGGATGGTATGTCCTAAGATATATGGATTGGAAAAGTTCTTCACACTTTACTGATATCCATAAGCCAAGTGACCTTGAGCAAGTCACCTTCTACTTTTGGGTCTTGGTTTTCTCATATATAGAATCTGGGATTATGGGATTAGGTTAAATTTAATTATTGTTAAATCCCCTCTTGCTCTGAAAATAACCTATCCATTATATTTTTATAACTTTCTGTGATAATGTTGCTTTTATAGGAAACATATAGGAAATCTGAAGGGTGAAAGGAGGTTTTACCTAAAATGTCCAGAAAATGCTTGAGACTTAGATTCAGGGAAGTAGTTTTTAAAGCTAACTTTTAAGCCTTAATGGTTAGGTGATGAAACAACATATTAATAAGTTATGAAGAATTTTCATAGCACATTTATAAAGGTTATCCTCAAATGAAATTCATTGACTCTGTTTAAATAAAATAAAACAAGAAAGAATTTAAAAGAGGACTTAATATTTTCCACATTTATCTTGCAAAATACCCAAATCTATAAAAAATTGACCCAGGAAAATATATTAATGAATTTGATAGCTCCTTAGTCAGACAGTGTCCTATATAATCCATGGTTAACTATTTTAAACAAGTGAGTAGATAAAATGTTCATAACTACAGTATTGATAAATCTAATATTTTCAAGTTTGGTGGTTGTTTTTTTTTCTTTCCTGTCTTTCAGTGCATCAAAATATAGTTCTTTCATGTTCCAAACTTTTGTGGCTAAAATAACAATTTCTCCCAACAACAAATTATGTTTTGATGACCCATTTTCTAGGAATAAGCGTTGAGAGTAAATAAAATATTGCCTCTTAGAAAGGTTTTTTTAACAGTTAAAGTTATAGTATGCCCTTAAATCTAACTTTTGTTCTGAGTTGATTTTTACCCCTAAGTAAGAAATTATTCATAGGTAGGAAGCAATCATGTAACTTACAGTCATTACATTTAAACTTTCATAATTGTATTTCTGAAATAAATAGATGTATGAAATAAAATTTTGTGAAAATGTTTTAGACACACATGTCAGAAATTGTACAGTCAGAGTGCTGTCACCTCCAAATAATCATCTTAAGCCAATGAGTGGACATTGATCAAAATATTAGTGCAAGAGACTTTTTGGAATTATTTTCACAATCTGTGACATGTTCTTCAAACTATAGACTACCATCAAAGGTTGAGAACTTTCTTCCTTTGATGATTATTTTGGTTTGAGAAACAATGAGATTTTATTGAAAGCCAAGTATAAATACATGAATTGAATATTCCAAACTGAATAATGACTTTGCGGAGGGGGGGGGGTTATAATCATGATGCTAAGGTAATATGACTGACTTTCTTCTGTGAGTAATAGAAGAAATGATCAAACAGAGGACTCTGAAGGCAAAACCCAATGAGTTGGAACCAAGTGCAAAAGCTATATTTACAAATGGGAAGCCTGAAAGAAAATAGTCAACTGGCTGGGACCCAAGCTACAGAATATACCATTGCTCCAGTTTCTAACTGCACTGTTTATCATATTTTTTCTCTTTTAAGATATAAATACAGGCATAGTCATATAAAGTGTTGCTAAGTTTTCATAAAGGAATAAATGTATATAATATATGTAAATATATTTAAATTAGAATGTATATATCCAAATGAGTATTGTCCTTCAAATGAGACAGCTTGGAGCTCATATATCCAGTTCACCAACACTACTACTCTCTTTGTTCAAAATTAGTTTTGAAATTCATATTTTAGAGTTATCTTCTGAGTATGTTCATGAATTACATAAGAAGACTGGTCACATTATTATGTTGCCCAGTCTTCTTGTGTAATGATAGTCTTTCTCTTTTACTTTTTATTTATCTTCTTTACTTAAAACAAGCTAGATCACTTTTCTGTTCACCAATTTCAGCACTAAATAATATCACAAATCCTCTCAATACACAATAATTTGACCTCATTACAGATTTGTAAACAGGGTGCCCATCAATATAATTTTAGAGAGAAGAATGGTCAAATGGAATAAATACAGACTTTTGAGGTGATTCCCCTTAATGAAAAGCCTTATTTGAAAATATAAGTTTGGAATTGTTTGCTAGGTTGATCTTATTACTTTATGCTAACCTCTTACGTTTTATGTAATTCTGGTACCAAAATCAGGAAACAATTATATGGCACATGAATGGGATCCGCCAGTGAAATTGATTTTAGCTTCTTAAAGGAAAAGACTCAGTGGGAAAAAAGTATTTAACTAGAGTTTTTAAACATTTTACTAGACTAACATATAAATTTTAAATTCATACAAATATTTTCTTCAAAAAATGGAGATTCTATTTTCAAGGAATTAGACTCAGGTGAAAATAGTAGCATTTCAAAATTTTCTATCACATATTATATGTGAGATATGGGGAAAAGGGGAAAATGAAAACATTTCTAGAAATGTTCTAAGTCCATAAGGTATAAAAGGTAATTAAGTTACTCACAAAATAAAATTTAACTTCCTGGTACAAAATCATTGGAAAAGAACAATCTCCCTTTTCACCACCAAAGAAAACAGGAAAAAACATCTTTAGCTTTTACTTTCTTTCAAATTTAGTAGTGCTCATTTTTCAATTTGATGATTTTCTGGGGAAAAATAGAAACTATTTTTTCATTTGTTGAAGAATGAGCACTTTTGTTACTTTACAAAATGAGGGTTGCAATAAAACAGATAGTCAAGTTTAGACCTTCATTTGTGTTTGGGCTCGTGATTCTCTGCTTTGCATGTCTGGAACTCACATGATATCAAGTATATCCTAATTTTAAATAAATGACTATATTACATAATTTTTTAAAAGCAGAAATTAGATTATTATTGTTTAGATTATTTTTTCATATTAAAATAAACCAACAGAACAGCTCAGTGGGCAAATCTTAGGATGTATTCATTTTTGTAGAATCATTTAAATCAACCCTGTTATATTTTGCAAGCATGGATCTATCATACCATATTTCTAAATATATCCTGTGCACTTGGCTTTGAAAAAATGAGAAAGACCAGAATTAATACCCCATCTAGATCTTTAATATGCGAACAGCATATATTGTGGCTCTCTCCAATAATGGAGTCAGGATCATTTTATAGTTGAAACATGTGAGAAACGTTTGACACGTGTAATCAATGTTTCAGAGATGCTTGTATGCATTATTTTAAATACTTTCTGCATCTGTGATTATTTCTACTTTTTCTTAGGCATGCAGCTTTCCTACCCAACATTCCACCTTTCAAAACACAGGCACATGTGTGCATGCACACACACACTTGCACACAAAATAAATTTCCCAAACGAAATATGATGATCAATTGAGCAAAATAGCTGCTCAGTTAAATTAAAATTTCAATGAGATTGTTAAATTAATCATTATATTTATTTCAAGATATTCCTCCTATCTTTAGCATTAGGTCATTTCAGTTAGAATGATCAGTGAAAGAGGAGAAAAATATTTGCCTGTATGTCTGAGATACTATCTAATAAAGATGGTTTTTCACCAAGATGTCCCTAAACACCTCCAAAACCCTATTGATGTAAATGGGATCATTGCTTTCTTTGGGGAGACTTTTTTTTTGTACTGGGAAAGTGGGCAAAGAAAGGAGACCTTTACGTTACCTGAAACACTAAGTATTCTAAAATGAGCACCTTGTTCACACACCACATTGCACATTTCCTTCGTTATTTCATTTAGCGGCTACTGTGATTTTTGATTCTTGCTACATTTTAAGGTGAATTTGCATACTTCACACACACACACACACACACACACACACACACACACACACACACATTGCAGCATGCAAAACAACAAGGTTATCTGAAACAAATATGGAATTCATTGCTTTGTGTCCTTTGAAAATGACATTTGCAAATGGTTACACTGCACTTCTGTGGTTTGCTCCGAATAAATGTAAGATTAAAGCATTACCTTTTCAAACGTGCAGATTCTCCTTTCTGTTAGCTTTGGCTCCAGCAAATTTCAGCTATTCTTGTTATAGCCCTTTCTCACATGCTCCCCTGCCCCCCACCTATCCCCCCACCCAAGTGAAGAGGAAGGCTTTGCAAGCTTTTGGCAAGATGTGTTGTTAAAGCTGAGCTATTTATCTGATACACATTTTCACTATAACTCAGCGTTTTTTCTTTTCAACTTTTGTTTTAAATAACTGAAAAAATTCTAAACTATTACAGGAAAAGGAAGAAAGGAACCCAGGGTAATTATTATTTTTCACAAAAGTATTCACCATAACATCATTTAAATAGCACATCTCCTTCCTTGTTTCCTTAAACATGAATTAGGTAACATTTTCTTATGATTGATTCTCATATCTTTACAATTTTCCTTACATAGGGCTTTCATTGATGTGGGAAAATTCTAATAACATACTTTAGAACAAAAGTGCAGTATATCAAATTATGTAAAATTTACAAAGAGTATTGTCATAAAAAGCAAAATCCTAGGGAAAAAGGCTGAAAGAAAATACTCAAAAAATACAGGGTGTCCCCCCAAAATAACAGCTGAGAGCTCAATTTTGAAAATAAAATGTATTTTAATACTTAGTAAACACTGCCTTTATAATCATTCAAAGTGAGTGTATA
Source organism: Myotis brandtii (assembly GCF_000412655.1). Classification (NCBI taxonomy): domain Eukaryota; kingdom Metazoa; phylum Chordata; class Mammalia; order Chiroptera; family Vespertilionidae; genus Myotis; species Myotis brandtii. The sequence continues at coordinate 832,338 of NW_005353549.1, read as the reverse complement.
CATTTTTTAGGGACATCCTATATTTCTAGTAGAAGCCTATGGTTTTAGCATTGTAAGTTGTTTATTTTCTTATTATACATTTTTTCTTTTTTGTTTTAGATTATACACAATGAGTTAAAAATTGTTACAAAGATGTTTTTATTTGAACAAAAAGGAATTTGAAAACTTTTATAGGGTTATATCTCTGGTATAAAGCAAGGAAGACATAAATGCTTTTTAAAAATAAAACCTTTTAAAAATTCTTCTTAAGAGATTCAAAAAATGATTTGAGTGGAGACTGGATTATTTGTGTGATTTATATCTCTAATAATAAATTCCTAATTATAAGAAAATTAATATAACCAAATACTACCTGAAGGGAGTGTGTTGATACTTAAGAATTCTTATTGTTTGGCAATACTATTATTATCCTGTGATAGTTCTGTTCCTTTCCTGTGGATTTTCAGAGTAGCATTTCACCAAAATTCTTATTTATGTGTTTTACAAATAAAAGAAATTTCATAAAGCTAAAAGTCATTTTAACATTACTAAAGTCCTTTTCAGATATATATTTTAAACATTCTTAAGTGGCCAGCAGAATTCTCTTCTTGAAATTATACTCCACAGTATTTAATTTTGAGGTATCATCCATATATTTGGTAAACATATAGTTTAAGGAATTTTTTTCTGAAGTAGAGGTAATAGCATTTTGGGTTTTAATATGATTAGAAACCCTTTTGATATTTTCATTAGAAGAAATCAAGGTTTTATATCAATTTGCAGATATGAAAAAAAACCTGTTTATTAAATCCTCCTCATACATGTCTCTTGATTTTTTTATACAGATTAAAATGGAATTTTAAAGCATATTAAGCATTGATTATATACTTGATAGGGATACATAAAAACTTTGTTCCAAATTGTCTGCAGAACAGAGATGAAATGTAGGTGGGAAAAAAGGCAAGTAAAAATGGTTAGGAGTTCAGTAGTGTATGTGTACTCAGCAATTTTAAAATACGAATTTTGTTCCATTTAATGGTAAAGAAGTATTTTTTTCCTGGCTCGACTAAAGGTCATCTATAATTGAGGATAAGTTGGCAAGAGTCCAGAGGCTGAGTATGGCTTTGAACTAGGTGTCCAGCCTTTCTCAGAGCAAATCGTTCTGGGGAGAATGGTGGGAGTCACATCATTGAATTGGTTGCCTTACTGAAGGTTATCAAGACCCTATCTTCCCTCCTCCCATGCCTCCTCCCTCCCCCCACTCTTTGTGAGCACTTCTGCATTTCTAGAGCAATTTGACTTTGTCTTGCAGAAATTGTCTCCAGGTGTAACACTAAGCCTTACACCTGCTCATCTTACTTGTTTTCAGTTACCCTGGTTCTCCTCTGAGATTCATGGCATGTGTTTTCATCTCTGACCACCTTTTATCAATCCACTCATAGACACAGACAACAGTGTGGTGATTACCAGAGGGAGAGGGGAGTGGGGGGAGGTAAGAGAGGGTAGAAGCAGGGGGGAGGGTGTAAATGATGATGAAAGGACAGTTGACTTGGGATGGTAAATACACAATACAATATACAGATGATGCATTATATAATGGTACACCTGAACCCTATATAAATTTATTAACAAATGCCACCCCAATAAATTCAGTAAAACAATAAAAATATATATCACACATGTTATTTGATTCTAAATAAGCATACTATTCTCCTTCTCAAAATAGGATTAGAATACCATTTGTTATATAAATCCCTTCATATAAAGCTTTTGTTCAAGCTTTAGGGCAATAACATTGATACTATGGCTTTTCTTTTGAAATAAGAAGAATAGCACTAAATGCCAAAAATTAGAATAAATCCTGGAAATGTTAAGCAAATACGTATAGAACCTAGCTACTTTTATGGAATTCTTTAAAAATATCTGTACTCATATAAAATTATTAATAAAAATATGAAAAAGATTAAAGTCATTTAAAATAACCTTTTACCAATTATTTAGACTGCCTTGTACAATTTGAAAACTTGGCAGTAACTTTATCAAACATCTTATAAATCATTGTCAGAGTTAAACAGTCATTTTGAATTACACTATAACTAATTGTTTTTATAATCAAATATTACATCAATTATAAAATGTATTAATCTTTTATCCCATTTAGATAGAAATAGTCAGCTATTTCCAAAAACAGTGCTTCTTATAAGTACTTTTGTGTGGCTAATTTATGTTCCCATAATTTTGTACATTTTTAAAATCAAACAAAGTTATTTTTCATTGAAGCAATATAATAATTTTAATTTCAATCCCTATACTAGTTAATCAAATAATATTTGTATTTATGTACTGTTCTAAACTTAAAGAGGTGACGATGATAGCTATACATTTGTTTCCTGGTAGAGTCCTAACGTTATAGGGCAATTCTTTTGGAGACAAAAATAAATCCTTGTGATAAATAAATGGTTGCAGGTTATTCCATTTCTTTCTTCAGTGATTCAATCTTCTGGAGGACTTTAGTGTAGATGCACTAAATATTGCATTTAAAATGGCTATAGAATTTTTGTGGTATAACGTAAGTGTTTACTATTGCATTCTAAAATAAAAACATGTACTTTTTATTTTACACACCTTTCTTTTGAAACAATTTTATTTCATTTAACATACTAATTCTTCAATGTGTTTTAATAATAATAAACATCTAATTGCCTATGTCTATACTAAGTATGTGGTTAAGATAAAATGCCATTTGAATATATGTTGAATGGCTTTAATATATAGAATTATAATTTTTACACTATTTGCTGGCAATTTGAATATTTTATATCATGTGCTATAAACACTTTTGTGTTAGCATCAAAATAAGTTTATTGTCTTCAATCAGTTATGTAAAAGCAGAACTCAGGGTACATAGGAAATAATTACATTTATAAATGACTCTTTGTACATTGTATTTGTACAGAATTTTTGTTCTTAACATTCTGAATAATAAATTTTTAACTTTAAAATCTATCACTGTAAAGACATCTATTTGCTTTTTTAATCATAGCAGGGCTATTTTCTTGAGCACTCTTGCCTTAAAATTGAACAAAATATTGCTATCAAGTAATATTAAATTTAATAATTAAAATGAATTTCCACTATGTAAATTTTTTTATGCTTTCTATTCTATAACAAAACAATATTTCATTTTTGTGCCACAATTATTAATCACTTGCCCATGTAGCTTGGTCATATATTATATCATACAGTCTTAACACTTGCTTTCCCCAAAATATGCAATTCTAGTGCTAACAAATAGAAAAAGGCTTTGCATATGGTATGTTCTCCCCCCAAATAATAAGTCTTGGTTTTGATGAATATCATTGATAAAGCAAGATATTTTTTTCCAAACATGTGATCAATGTGTCCATTTTCATGTCATTGTTAGTAGCAGAAGCAATCTCATTTAGAAGCAAGGTCATTTTAATGTAAGTGTACGCTAGGATAAAAAGCAGTCCGTCACACTCCTTTCTAATAGTGAAGGATTTCAGTTCCTCTTTATGCAGACATTTGCACCTAGTATTTTCCAATTCTGTAAGGCAAACATTCAAGGAGAGGTTAAATACAATGTTGGCTTTGCAATATGTATACCGAAGACCTGCATGCATTTTGCACAGTCTTCGTGGAATTTAACGCTGGGTCAACAGCCATGTTTAAATGTGGCCTTGAACATAAGTGGTGCCTACCAAAAGATAGTAAACGAGTCTGAAGTTTTTATAAAATGTCACAATTGGTATATGAGCAAGACCTCAAAGAGAAAAAAAAAAGAAAAAAGATGGGTAAAGGGATTCTAAAATCACTTGGATGAACATATACATTTCATCCTTTTAATTTGGTTACTAAACCAAATCACAGATAGTCGAATTGGAGTTACAACTATGCACTAACATTTTCTTTTCTCCACTCCCGATATGTTCTCTCACTTCCCAGCTCTTCTATTTCCAGGCCGTTGTACCATATGAAGCTGACAGCAATTGTTCTGATTCATGGTTTAGGAGGAGTAGCTGATTAATCCCATGTCAGCAGTCTTGACCCTACGTGGAAAATAGAACCTTAGACGGCCCACTCAGCAATATATCAGGGAGCAGAGCTGCATGGCTTGCCTTGCTCTTAAATGTAATGAAAGTTTAGGGCAATGCTGAACAGGGATTTGAGGCCCCCCTCTGCCCCTCCCTTTTAACCTATGTTTCAAAATAACATTCTGGTGTGGGTGGGAATGTAAATGGGGAGAGGAGATGAACAATTAAAAATCCCTGGGACAAAATCGGATGTTTCCAAATGCTTCATTTGTGTCTTCCATGAAATGCTTTAAAACTTTCTTTTGCTTAAACATTATCACTGATTTTAAAAAGATACCTGGTTGTATGTGTTTATTTTAAACCTTTAAATTTTTAGCCTTGGCATTTTTTTTTTTTACTTGTCAATGACTACAGAATACTCTCCTATCTTTTATGCAGAGATCCAATTGTACTTATTATAAAACAACTGGAAATAACTCCAAATTCCAGAATCATGCGTACTATGACAGGCTCGATTTTAAAGAAAGATGTACATCATATATTTTAAATACATAAAAGACAAGCTTTGAGGAAACCATTTAGTTCTTAAGTTGGCTGCTTTTTTTTTTTCACTAGACCCATAAACTTGGCATGTATTTCTACTATGAATTAGGGGGAAAAAAACAAACCCTTAGTATCTGTATTATGTTCTCAGAACATATAATTAAATAAAGGGGTAAAGTGGAATTCCGTCTTTTTCAAAGACGGACCATGTGCGTGAAGACTCCAATGTGTGAATTTTATTTGCAACTATAAAGCAGATTGAAATGCCAAAGCAATGTGAAAATCTGTCAAATAATGCTAAATCTTAACGTAAATGATGGTCGCAGAGTACAGGTTGGATTTCAATATCGGAAGCCATGCACAACTAGTAAAAGGAAAGAAAGGAGAAAAAAAACATACCACACATACACGCAACTACCTAGCATAACTAGATAGAGCTGAAATGTGCTAAAACCTCCCCGTGCAAACTGCATAATAGCACTTGCAATGGCCCCTTTCTGTCACCCACCGTAACCATCAAGCCTGATTCTGCTGCAGTCAGGTGCACACTCACAGAGCTCTTATGGTTGGCTGCATAGCATTGCAAGGAGAGGCACATTGGTGCACTTTGGACAATCATAAACAGTACTTTTTGGTACATGTAGATTTTTTTTCCTAAATAAAACTGAAACGAGTTATGCAGGGTTTTCTTATGCACCCTCCCTAAAGTGAAGGTTTTATTTTGATCGAATCCTTCACGATGAACGTGCAGCCCTTTGATCACGTAACATTTGCATTTCTGTCTGAGGTCGGGTTTTATGTGCTTCTCATACATGCTGTCTACTGCGTGTATCGTGTTGGCTTGTGCTAGTCACCATTTAAAACACTAGGTACCAAGTGTTGTCTTGTGAACAGAATCCATATGTATAAGCAGAAGACAATAGACCAGAGAAATTTAAAATTCAACATGAATAGGTCTTAGGAAGGGAACACGGTTTGAGTGAGGGTATTTTAAATATTATATGCTCAATACAAAATGCAATATTTGGGTTTTTAAGTGCTGCCTTTTTACATTAGCCCTGTCTCATAAATTAAAAGGAGAATAAAAAGGGGAAGGGGGGGGACAAAGGAAATGCTTCTCAAGGCTTCTGGTCAGAGGCAGTCTGCACAGACTGTCAGGGAGGGCAGCATTAAAGACTAATAGTAAAACAAACGAGGTTGCACGACGTTTCCCCCAGAGTTCTCAAACATGAGGCTCCGGTTTCACGAAAACGTGTCTTTTGAGGGATCAGCAAGCACACTGCATTGTCTACGAAAATGGAAAGGATTTGTCAGTCCATGTGTATGTATGTGAAATGATCGTTATCTTCATCAGTATTTTTTTAAGAAGGCAACTTTTTTTTTTCTTTGCTGAATGAAGAAATGTTCTTTTATGTCCCTTCAAAAAGCTGGTAGAAAACAGTTTCCCCTTTTCTCCGGTTTTGAAGGCATCTTTTTCTAAAGAAATCGCCAGACCCTGTGTGCTTCATTTATCCATGTGTGGCTATTAAAACTGCCTGAGACTCAAAGGCACACAGACACCTTGTCGATAAAGTAGTAAATTAAACAATTGGCATTAAAAAACCCCCACAAAAACACAATCTTCCCGTGAATTTCCTCATTAACAGCCAACTATTTGGGGTGCTTTCGAGCTTAGAGCTTGGTTAAATTTAAATAAGACAGGATTGGGGTTTATGGAAAAGGACATTATAACAAACCTTGAATGAAGCCCTTCATTTTAATATTTTTTAAGAACAATATTTCACTTTAACGTGGTTGTTCTTAAAAGAACAACAGCTTTATTTACAAAGCCTCACACTGCACAGTCTTTGCAAAAAAATATGATTTAAGTTCGCGTTTTTGAAGCATTGGGGTAGCAATCATTGAAAACACAAGCTAAGCGAATGCAAATGACGTCTCTCTCAATCAGAGGGGGTTTAGGCTCTCACACCAAGCAGATATTTTTGGAGGAGAGCCTTTTCGTGTCTTCCCTAATCGGAGGGCTCTTTCTGCCTCCCCTCACCTCCTGAGCGAGGCAGCATGTAGGATCTAGGTGTGTGGAGGCGTGTGTGTGTGTGTGTGTGTGTGTGTGTGTGTGTGTTTTAGATAATATGGTTGGGAAGATGCTATTTGCAAGCCTGTTTGCTTCTGTGCTGTGTTCCCTCGCAGGAGCATCTAATTCATTTCTGCACATCTGCTGGGCTGGACAAATCAAGGTGACACTCCGTGGTCAGCTCTGTCAGGCCCTTTGTCCTGCGGCTGCTGCGAGTGGAAGTACAATGGGAGCGAAGTGGAATATGCAACAGCCCAGCTGCCTGGTTGCGGCAGCCCAGTCCCACCCCTGCACTGTGTCAGCTCGTGTTTGTGCACCGGGAGCCGACCCCTCAGATGACAATGCAGATTGTGTGAGAAGTCTTCGGAGAGAGACAACGGGGGGGGGGGGGGGTAAGGAGGAGGTTGGGGTGCGGAGCAGAGGAAAGGGGGAGGCTGGACACACGTCTTGGAAAAATAATGGCCCATAAAAGGTGGTGTTTTGGGTGCAGTGATTACAGCCCCACGCGGGCCCTCATCCCGGTCCTGGCACGTGTCTGTCCCTGAGTCGCAGGGAGGCGCCCGCCCTGAAATCCATCAGCCCGCTTCTGGGCGCCAGGGTCCGCATCCGCGCTCCTTTTAGGGGCTGTTTGTGTTTCCTTGACGCACGCCATTCATCATCTTTACTGTGCGGATGCTCCTGGCGTCAGCAGTGTGACTTAATTAAATTTGAAATTACAGGACAGTAAATACAGGCTTCCAACTAGCCCGTCCAAATTAAATGCCGAGGTCTATTTCTTACCCACGGAGTTTTCCACTTTCAGGGCGCATGGGGAAGGCTACCTTCCGGACTGAAACCCGGTTTCTTGTCTCAGCGACCTGAGCTGTTGCCAACCTAGAACGGCCTCTTTCCAGGGACGCTGTGCTCCCCTCCGCCATCCTGGGCCCCAGCCTGGACTGACTGCAGGCACAGGCTGTTCCTCTGATTAGGTCCCTGGGTTCTTTGGGGAACGTTCGTGGCCCGGAACGCATTTCCCCAGTCACACGCGTCAGCCCGGAGCTGCTTGGCGGAGGCCTCGCCTCCATTTTGTCCCAGGCCGGGAGCCAAACAGCGAGTGCACAAAATGGAGGCGCTCCCGCAGCCGGGAGAGGTGGCTTCACCTGCCTGGAAGCTCAGGCCGGACGGCTCCCCGCGGATCTGACTAAACTGGTCTCCGCAGGATGTTCGGAATGGCGTCCGATCAATGGCTTTTGCTCAAGAGGAACCTTAGGGGCCTGGTGCCTGGCTGTGGAATCAGCCTCTCAGCAAGAGCTGCGCGTGTGGGCCCTTCCTCCCTGAGACACGAACCCTTAAACCGGTGCCCAGAGCATCCCCGTGCTGACCCTGCGAGCTCCGCAGCGGGCCGGCGTGATCTCTCCACGTGTGTCTGTGATGGATGACAGCCTCCTCCACCCCCGAGCGGGGCAGGGACCTGCGTGGGCGCCGGCAGGGCTTTGTCACGCCGCTGGGCCGGGCCTGGCGTGGAAAAAGCACACGCTCCCCACCCCCACTCCCCTTTTCTAACGCTGCCTTGTCTGCACTTTTTGAAATTGCATATTTATCAGGCCATGAATTATGTATGAGATTGGGAAGGTGGGGAGGGAACATGCAGAGGGCGAGGAAGAAGCGCACGGCGAACATGGACGCCTGGGATGCTCGGGGCGGGAGAGGCCTTTCGGGTGCGGCCGGCCCTTCTGCTCAGGGGAGCGGAAGCGGGGTGTGTGTGTGTGTGTGTGTGTGTGTGTTTCTGTTTCCCCCTCCCCCTGTCCATCGCGTTTAGAGTCAGTGGCCTGTATTTTGGGGTGGAGACCTCCTTTGGGTGTGCTGTCCGCTGGCTTCCGGGAGAAACGAAGAGGAAGGCCGTGTGTTTACAACCAGGCGACCGGGAAAGGGAATGACCAGAGCGTTTGGAAAACTTGTCAAGTGCAGAGCATTTGGTGCATTTCCATCTTTTTGTCTGCCAGCCTCTGTTGTTGTCAGGAAGGAGCTGACAGATCGGGGACTGATGCAGGTTTCATACATGAGAAACGACGCCATGAACAGAAAGTCCGGCAGAGGCCTCGGCCGGTGCCCCACGCTTCCTGGGCCCGGGGCAGAGGGAGGCTTCCCGCCCGCCCGCTGACAGCACGTGCGCAGCTAAGAAATCCACGTGTTCCGCAGGGTCTGGGCATGCTGATGCTTCCCCTCGGAGTTCTCAAAAACACACTAAAAACCCCAAAGAAAAGAAACAACAACAACAACAAAAACCCGGAAGTGACACTGAAACCAAAACACTTCATGCTAAGACTGTCGTGAGTGATTACAGACATTTTCACAGGCAGCACAGCAGCCAATGCAAGTGCGGTTGCAGGCCTCCCATTTCCAAAGCGCTTTATTGGGGTCCCTGTGTGCCCGGTGGCGGGGGGCGGGGGAGCTTTGGAGACAAGAAGGGGAAGAGGAATGGAGGACCGAGCTGTAACTTCCTGCCATATTTCCCAATATAACATGATGATGAGTCACCAAACCCCAAAGCCCTTACTGTGAAAGGAAGGTGGATGGTATAAGGATACATTGAAGAATGCTATGTTCTTACTCTTTATTCCCATAGAATTTCTGGCATTAAGTATGCGATACAGGACACGGGTCAGGTTAAAATAAATAGTAGGGATATGCATGTTTTTGATCCT
>NW_005353549.1:811625-822955 GCF_000412655.1 Myotis brandtii | reverse complement strand
TTTTTTTCTATATGTATCATGTGACAAAGCTCCCCGTTTTGGGTTTAGAACACCCTGATTGAATCATTATCAGGTCAAAGTTGAAACAAGAGCTCTTTGAGTTCTTCCTTCTGCTGTTCTATGTATTTGGACCTATTAACCTTTCCGCGTGGTGGTTCTGAACACTCACCTGAAGTACCTTTCTTCCTTTCGGCCAGAGAGATATAATTTGAAAGTGGGCTGGTAGATAGAGTGTATAAAAATGTTTAGCCTAATCACTCCCTAATGACAGCGACTTATGTCCTTAGTGCAGTCGATTTGTTTCCCGGGTTTTAAAAGTAGATTATTTCCATGGTGCAGGCTTAGTGTAAGCTGTCGAGAAACCACAAGCACTGCACTTCAGCCTTCGTTTGGGACGCTCGCCAAGGGTAATCTGATTAAAAGGGCATATTTTTTTTTTCTTACTACATTGTGCTGCTTTGAAAATTCTGTGCAGCCCAATAGAGTGGGGGCCAAAAAAATTGCTTTTTGAAGACTAGCTTCCTTGAACAAAATTAAAAGCTTGAGATTCTCTTCAACCTAAGTGCAGTAGATGAACGAAAGTCCTTAGGAACACATCTGTTACCTACTGTAAGTCATTTCGTGATCTATTTAATGCAGCTGTTTAGTGTGTTCTGCTTAGAGTCACGTGAACTTGCCACATGAGGGCACAGCTCTGCAGCCTGGTTCTACGGAGAAGTATGGAAACCATACGTCTCCAGGTCTAGCCTTGTCACTGCGTGACCTGCTTGCAGTCTGCACTGACAGCCGGTAGCTCTTCTGGTTACCTGAGAAGTTTAGCAGCTCTAAGTTATTAGAAGGTAATTACGGTATCTCAAATAGTGAGTGTCTCTTAATGGATGGGATATAATGCTAATTAAATATGTCATGTTTGCACACATCACAATGCACTCAAAAGAACCTTTCTCGCATCATTTATTTTATTGAACTATTTTCGTATTCATCCATGGGATCTAAGTAGGCAAGGAAAGATAGATACTAACTCTATCTGCTCCCATTTTGCTAACATCCTTTGAGTAGGATGAATAGCGAATTCATGTAAGAATCCATCCATTTAAATAGCATAGGGCTGTTTGCACTGGAGCATTTTGACACACTGCCTACATATGAGCATTTGGTTACTGTTGCTTCTTCAGACTCATTTTGCTAATGGATTTTATTGGCATTTTGTCTTTGTTGGAGGGGCTTTTCAGAGTTCCCTGCCTTTCCCTTTAACAAATCAAAGCTTTTTAATATAGTTGAAACATTGTACTGAGAAGCCATGCACAGTTCTGGAAAGAAAAATAAAGTATATTTAATTGCATGTAAGATTGGTTCAGAAAATGTGGCAAGCGTTATGTTAGTGCTGCAGAGGAATCAACCCCTGCCTACAAGCTGATCATACTCTACTGAAGGATAGTTTGATGCAAAGCGGTAAGCATTATATTTACTCAGAAACCAATAGCTGAGGGACCAGAGAGGAGGAAATAGTATTATTTCTTGAAAGAGATAGGTGTTAATGAACTATAGTGAAAAAAATAAAAAGGTATTCCTTCCAAAAGTGGAATGTTTTATAATCCTCAAGTTTACCTGTCACAATAAAAACTAAGGTCAATGAAGACATAGGCAAATGTATATCCTTTAACATTAAGATCCCATCATTGTCTGGCCAAAGCTTTCCTATAATTTAATGGTATCCAGAAACATGCTAAATTCTTCTACACTGTGTGTTGCTAAATGCTGCGGTCTACATTTTCGTGGAAATAAATCCCCGAGTGTGCTATCTTCAGTAAATAGCAAAAATGTTGGCATTTCTTAAAATATATTTCCTAACTGTTGGTAACTTGGAGAGAATGTGCTGAAAACAACTCAAGTCAAAATAGAAATCCAGAGATACTGCCCATTGAATTAGCTCCCCCCTCCCCCCTAAACAGCTATTGCATTTCTTTGTGAGAGATGACAGTTTTTCTTCTGAGCCATCTTTAACTTCCCAGGAACATTGCGATGGGATGATTCAGGAGTGGCCGAGGTGGTAGAGATGGGTCAACGACAAAACATGGTGTTTCTAAAGAAACTCTTTGCCGTCATTAGGTCACGTTTCAGGAAAGCAGAGCTGTCACTTCACAGCAGAATTCCCATCTGTGCCAATGGGATTGTCTGGATGGATTCAGGGAGCATTTTATGGTCTTTCTTTCCCCTGCAGAATAGGAAGGGTAATTTGACTCAGGCACATTAATATGAATGGCTTGTAGTTATATGATGGAAGATTTTTTAATACTAGCACCAACATCAGTGTGTAGGATAGAAAGAAGTGCTCCAGGGTGCCAATGAGTCAAAGTACATATTCCTGTGTCCAAAGAGACAAAGAGAAATTATTTTTATCTTGGAGAGGTACAGTTAAGAGTGAAAAAGGTGTTTTCCTGCTTTCTCTGCATTTGGCATTTTAGAAGCAGTCCTTTGAAAACCTTCTAGGGAAAATTGGCCATGAGCTGCCATAACTCTACACATCTGCCTAAATAACCCTTTCTTAGTACCAGTAATGTTTGTTATCCAATTTTACCCTTTGAAGTTCAATGGTAAATTTTTTAAAATTTAGGTTTTGGATATCTCTTTAAGATTTTTGAATTTTATGCCACTTAAAATGAGATATTCATGTCAGGGAGATGTCCTGCTGTTCTAGGAAAGGGAGGGGGACACCATTAAAAAAAATCTTGATAATCAAGGCCACCTGTGATCCTAGGCTGCTTTCTGGAGCACAAAGGCACTGAGGAAAGCTGTTCTCCGAACCAAAGTAAAATCTCTGTGATCCACAAGACACTTCAGCCTCTTCCCACTAAGGAAAAAAAAAATCATGCTACAGCAGGATCAGCTGCTCTTCTGTTCCTTCCTTTACAAAAAAGAAATCGAGGTGGCTGCTATTTAACACAAAGCCTTGTGACCTTAGCACTGTGGCTGCTTTGAAACACGGAGCTATTTAATGATGCAAATTACAAACAGAGGGAAAACATCAGAAGAGTCTGTCTGGAAATTAGCTTGTTGGACTGAAAATTAGCTAGCTTAATCGAACTTGCAGGACTCAGATTTTCTCTGTGGAAGCCTGGCTTGAAGCTTTGGTCCATTTGCATTATCTCTTTACTCAGTAGAATCCTTGGAATTGTTGAAAATTAGAGACAGGGAAAGCTACCTTCTATTTACATGGTTGAAATGACCAAATGACCCTTTGGATTTTTAGTAAGGGCCTCTGTTTTCCAAAGAAAGATTACATTAGATACTTGCAAAAAGTCAATCTAGGAAAAGTAAATTAAATTACGACTATATTTTAGCAGTCCCTAAAATGCTAAGTCAAATTGTTCTTTCATTCTAAAGATGTAGGATGGATCATATATGTGTTGATATATAATTACATTTTTCTTTGATTTGAGGACATTGTATGGTAACAACATGACCCGATTCATGCACAGAGCGAATTCTTGTAAACATTGAATCTAGTCAAAGACTTCAAAGACATACTTAAAACATAGGACTACCTTTGAGGCTTATGAATAATTTCAAAGGTCAAAAACTTGTACCATGTAGAGATAACAGCATCAGGTCACCCAGATCTATATTAAAACATCAGTTCTTAAAGGAAGGACTCAAAAACTTTAAAGGCATATTTTTATTTCTAAGAGCTAAAACCAGGACTGTGGAATGATTTTTTTTCTAAATTGTTTCAGAAATATTTGTGTTTTCATATACCTATTTTTTGATAGATGAGACTATGTTTGTTTGTTTTTTTATTTAAAAGGAGCAAAATTCTGAAACCATTTGCCATGCAGATCTTCTGCTTTGTGTCCAGCCTAGCAATCAAACATCTCTGTCTGAAGGAGAAAAATAACATATATAAATAATGATATCTAGCATAGTATAAGTGGTAAGAATATAACTAATTATAATGTAGCCTCTAAAAAAATAAGTGTAAACTTGATAAATGTAGGAGCTCAGAATATAGTTGGAAGCAATACAACAGCAGAGACAGTAGGGAGATGTTTACTGCTACTATTTGGATATCATACTAAAATAATATTGATGACTTTAGGCAGAATTCATAAAAAAGAAATGATAAGAAATATTTTTATCATTTTTCTATTTTAAAAAGTAAAATATGTCATTATTTGTTATTTATAGACTTTAAATTTTAATGAAAACCTCTGGTAATACTTTCTGAATTTCAATTGAGACTACTGACAGTTCATAAATATGTCAAATTCAGTTATTGGGAACATACTGTAATCTCCAACTTTTTACAAGATGGGTAACATTATTTTTGCAACTATTATAAAACAGCTGAAGTTATATGAAAACTTGGTTTCTGAAAATTTTTAAATGGAATGTTTTTCAGTGATGAAATAGCCTATAGACTTACACAGAATGTCAGTATCAATAGAACTAGGTAGTCGGCTTATTTAATTCTGATAAGTCTATCATAGTTAGAGCAATGGCAATTCTATTTTAAAGCAAATTTTGCAAACCAAACAATAGGTATTATTGGTTAGTATTTTGATAAGTGTTGAATTAAATGTATGTTACCATTAAATGCTTAAAAATCAAATTCTATAAATACATGAATCATTTGCAAAATATGATGCTATCAGTTTATGTTAAAATAGGACTTAATATTTTGAGTTATTTACCTTTGTGTCTATAAAGTGATAGAGAAATAAGAGAGCAGTGGTCCTCAAAGAAAATAGACTACAGTGGGGCCTTGACTTACGAGTGTCCCGACTAACAAGTTTTTTGAGATACGAGTCGTCTCTCGGCCGATTTTTTTGCTTTGAGTTGCGAGCTAAAATTCGGGTTATGAGCCAGCTTCAGATACCCCACCGCTAGTTGGCGCAGCAAACGTCACAGTGAACGCCACAACATCAGCCCAGCATCATGTGTCTCACTCGTTCACAATTGATTTGACATACGAGTAATTTGAGTTACGAGCTCCGTCATGGAACGAATTAAACTCGTAAGTCAAGGCCCCACTGTATAAAACTTTTAATAAAGTTTCTGGATTTTTTTGTATGTGCACAAATCTACTGGTTGTTGATTGCACATATCAGTGGTCTGGTTTCCTTCTCTTATGACTAAATATTCTTTATGTCACTATGAAAATATGTTCCGGAGATGATAAAGTGTTTTATTTTTCATTACCATTTACGGTCAGTAGTCATAGTGCTATTCAAATTGGGGTGTTTGATTCTAAACAGCTTTCATTTTGTAATCTGAACTATTTTCTGAAAATATTTCACCTCTAAAAGGAAATTGCCCAAGATTCCATGTCTTTACCTTACCACTGCCTGTCCTTTGTTCTACCTCTTCCATTTCCTGAATAGGTGAATCCATTATCACCTGGCCCACTGTTTAAATGCACTGCCATCATCTAACTCTTCTAGTACATCAAACTTAAGTTTTATCATCCCTGGTGAATCCTTAGGCTGGTAACCCAGTGGTCATGCCAACAGAGGGACTCTAGAGCACAGAGCCATTAGCTTTATTCTACGGGACATGGTTCACACTGTGAAGTCCACATTGGCTAATATACTTTTTTAAAAACTTATTTTCCCTTTATTGATTAAGATATTACAAATGTGTCCTTATCCCCCCAATGTCCTCTAATCCCCCCAGTCCTTCTCTCACCCTCACCCCCTGTTGTCCACATCCATTGCTTATGCTTATATGCATGCATACAAGTCCTTTAGTTGATCTCTCCCCATCATCCCCACCCTCCCCTACCTTCCCTCTGAGTTTTGAGCATCTGATCGATGCTTCTCTGTCTCTACATCTGTTTTTGTTCATTGGTTTCCATTGGTTATGCTTATATGGATGCATACAAGTCCTTCGGTTGATCTCTTACTCCCCTCCCTTCTGCCCCCCAACCCTCTCTGGCCTTCCCACTGCAGTTTGACAATCAGTTTGAGGCAGCTCTGCCTCTGTATCTATTATTGTTCAAAAGTTTGTAATGGTCTTTATTATCCATGAATGAGTGAGATCATGTGGTATTTTTCCTTCATTGACTGGCTTATTTCACTTAGCATAATGCTCTCCAGTTCCATCCATGCTGTTGCAAATGGTAAGAGTTCCTTCTTTTTTACAGCAGCATAGTATTCCATCGTGTAGATGTACCACAGTTTTCTAATCCATTCATCTACTGATGGGCACTTAGGCTGTTTCCAGATCTTAGCTATGGTGAATTGTGCTGCTATGAACATATGGGTGCATATATCCTTTCTGATTGGTGTTTTTGGTTTCTTGGGATATATTCCTAGAAGTGGGATCACAGGGTCAAATGGGAGTTCCATTTCCAGTTTTTTGAGGAAACTCCATACTGTCTTCCATAGTGGCTGCACCAGTCTGCATTCCCACCAGCAGTGCACAAGTGTTCCTTTTTCTCCACATCCTCTCCAGCACTTGTCGTTTGTTGATTTGTTGATGATAGCCATTCTGACAGGTGTGAGATGGTACCTCATTGTTGTTTTGATTTGCATCTCTCGGATGATCAGTGACTTTGAGCATGTTTTCATATGTCTCTCAGCCTTCTGTATGTCCTCTTTGAAAAAGTGTCTATTTAGGTCCGTTGCCCATTTTTTGATTGGGTTGTTTATCTTCCTTTTGTGAAGTTGTATGAGTTCCCTGTAAATGTTGGAGATGAAACCCTTATCGGTGATAACATTGGCAAATATGTTCTCCCATGCAGTGGGTTTTCTTGTGGTTTTGTTGGCTAATACACCTTTGTTATTATGCTATTTGGTTGGCCTTGATTCTTCCACATTTGGTGAGTGAAGACCCCTTAGACCTCATGATTTAATGAATTGAATGTGTGAGGTTTCAGTAACTAAGCTAATTGTGAAGCCTGATGTGTTTACACTATAGATTATAATAGCATCTATATGTATAAATTATAGTATATATGAATATATGTTATAAATATAGCAAGTATAATACACATTATGATATAATTTGGCTGTATTAATATATATGCATACATACCACTCTAAGTGGCAAGTAAATTTAGTTCATGTTATTTCAAAAAAGGCCCTGTGTGCCTTTAAAATGGTTTATAGGCAGAGTATACATTTTATAACAGAGTAACATGATTATTCTTTCATCTCTTAAAAGACTGTGGTAGTGGTCAGCTTTTAACGTTCGCGTTGATAGATTCCGGATGAATCATCCCTGGAGGGTAGGAGGTGCGGAGTGGTCCTCCCTCTGTGCTGAGCATCAGGCTTCCCCAGATAGGGACGTGATGCGAGTGGAGAGAAACGGCCCCTCTGCAGCATTAAGTACATCCATCCTGAGCCAGGCCCGTGGACAGCTTCTCCGCGGAGAAATAGCTGAGCACAGCGCAGTTCCTCTTTCCCACCCCCCGCCCTCATCCCCTGGCTACAGTCACAGCAATCCGAGCTCTGAATGTGAGCTGCCATGTCTGACATTCTTTCAGCGGAGCCTGCGGGAAGAAACAGTATTGGGTGCATGTGTGGGGTGGGAGGCTCAGGAAGATGGAGGGAGAGATGGGCTGCAGGGAGGCACAGGCAGGCAGGGAGATGGGTGCGGATGAGGCTTATCTCTTCCCACTAGCTCTCCCTTGATCTGAAGGCCGAGAATAGAACCGCCTATTAATAAAAGCAAATCCTATTTAAACACGTTGCCTTTCTCCACCGACTGGGGCTATGGGCTTCACTTATCATTGCCGTAGATTTCAAAGGCCAGGAGCCCCACAACATTTCCCCCTTATAGAATTGCTTTTCCTAGAATGCTTCCAGGTGTTTACTGATGGTATCACCACCAACAGGTCATTTGGATTTCTGGCAAACTAGGGTCATTGCATAGGAGTAAATATTATTAACAACACGAATAAGAATTTGGACTTACTTTACCCACATGCATGCTTTCCTTGCTGCGGGAACAATGAAAGCTTGAGACATTTATATCAGAAGTGTTCCAGAATTGTAAAACTCAGCATTACTGCAACCGGCATCCTCTTTATTTAAAAAAATAAACATTTAAGAATTAATTAGCAAAGGATATACTGCTTATTTAAAGATAGATAGATGACACTTTAGTCAAATGCATTTGGTATATTCTAAAGTTTTAACATCACGTGACTTCCCCAGTAATAACTCTCATTTTGCATTTTCTCAGCATAGGCATCACTCAGACTTGTTCAGTGCAGGGAATGCAGGAGTGTACACTTACACCCTTCATAGAAAGATCTCATGGGAGGCAGACAGCCAGAGAGAACTTCAAGGATTTGGCAAAGGCAAGGACATATCTCAACCTATCCCAAATTCTCATTTCAAACATGTAAAATTTCAGTCACTTAAAAAAAAATAAATTTAATTATGTGTAGCTCCGTACTTTCTTCACAGCACTGTACTAGAAATAGTTTAAGAACAAACTGTTCTAGGTTTTATTTTTACTGGATCTGTAGGTAAGACTGCCAAAACTGTCACTTTAAAAATGTTGTTTGCAACCAGATTTTAGAGTCTCATTCTTGGTTCAGAACTTTGAAAATAGCAGCCAAATGTTTGGATTCTTGTTCAGTTGTGGAGGTAAAAATTCCACTTCAGTCCAAAGCATTCCTATCTCTAAATGGGAATAGTAATAGTGATGATATGATAATGATGATTAAAGTAATAATAATAATAACAAAGAGGAATCGAAGGAGAAAGGCAGGGAGGAAGGTTAAAAATCTAACTCGTGAGGAAAGCTACAAACACTGCTTTGACCTACTTTGGAGCTTTTCCTTCCTACCAGACTATATTTGCAAAGACAAAGCTTCCTCACAGAGTAATGTGATTATTCTTTCATGACACCTTAGAATTGCAGGAGGAAAAAAAAAAAAGATCTGCAGGGTCACCTTGACCTCTCCGGCCACTGCAGGCTTGAGTCAAGGCCTCATGGATTGTGCCCTGTGATGCATTACAGCAAGTTCAGATGCTAATGCAACTCCCATGATTAGAAGGGGAAAGATTTCTTTTATAAACTCGGTTTTTAGCTACCAGTTCCCAATTACTCAGCCATAGGCACTAGTTCTACCTTCCTCCTCGTCTCGCCTCCCTCCCTCTCCAAACAAAAGGAACAGTACTCTGAACATTTTTTTGTTGTTCTCTGGGTTGCTCTGGTTGGGCAAAGATCATCATGCTCTGATTTAGTGTTTTCAAATAAGTGTGCCCTCTGCCGCAGCACTCTATTAAGAGACAACACAGCCAGGCGGGAGAGTTCAGCATGGCCACTAATAAAACACAAGTGCGGCTTTGTCAGGCCACGAGTGATTACTTGAACAAGTGCCAACCAAGAAACCAAACATTCGAGCTCAGCGCTTCAGACCCCCAAGACAAAGGGCCAATTGACTTTCCTCATTAGTTTTTGTGCCAAACATGTAAACACAGTTTCCTCTCTATCTTTGATGCTCAAAACATGCCAGCTTGTTAACATCTTGGGTGGTACTGTGGTTTATGGGGCTACAAAGATGGTTATATTGAGTTCGGTATTTTTTTCTCCTCCTGTTGGAAAAGATTGACTTACCCTAGTTAATTTTTTTTTAATGAAAGGATAGTCTTTGGGTCACTTTTCACTTATCACTAGCTTCATTGATTCAAACATGATAATCCAGAAATATTAAAAAAAAATTTTTTTAAGAGAATGAATAGCAGCAACCCGAGTGACATGCTCCTTACTAATTTCTGCAAATGTCTAGGTTAAAAGTCTGTTACAAATGTTTCAAAAGTAAAACCTGCACATATATAACTGTGAGAATAAGAATAGGACTCCAGAGGACTTATGAGAGAACTAATAATCGTGTTGAGTCAAGTCAGAGCTCCATCTTGGGGTGACTGATATTACCCTCCTCACCATGCTCTGTTTTAGAGCCTTATATCAGTGTTTCAGTGGTCATGTGTTATTTTGCTGTGACTTTTATTTCTCCTCTCTTCATGTTCTCTTCTATTTTGGCTATTCTTTTGCACCTGTGCTTACCAATACATCATACACCTCTTCTTTTCACATGACTTCGCAGGCCAGATGAAGTAGGTGTCTACAAATATGTTGTCATTTGTGTAGTCATATACAAAATCTTTTTCCTAATTCATCTCCATAACTAGGCTAAAAGGAGAAAAGAGCATTGGCTTAGTGTCAGATTGTCTAAATTGTGAATCTTGGCTCCATGAGTCAGCTGTATTAACATCTTCAATGTGAAATCAATTTTTCACCTACTAAACTGGCCAACACTGAAACGTGATAACACAATATATTATTGAGGTAATGTAAATTGTTACAGATTCTGTGGATAGTCATTAATCACATTTATCAATATTAAAAATGCACATATCCTTTGTTTAGAAATTTCATTTCTAGGAATTTATTATATACAGATACATGCACACATATGTATAAAGGCTGATTTATACATATAAGGCTATTACTGTCTATAGGATTATTTGTAATATCAAAAAGTTGGGACGAAGATACCCTATATGTCCATCACATGAGGACTGGTTAGATAAATCATGGTATATCAATAGAATGGAAAACTATATATCTGTTAAAAATAATGCTGCTACTCTGTAGATATTAAAATATAACTATTTCCAATTTATATTGTAAATGAAAAAGCAAGGTATATACTAATATGTCTAAAAAGCTAATATTTGTATAGAAGCAGTGTATGCGTATATAGAATATGAATATAGATCATTGGTAAAAGAAGTTTGCACAAGAAAAGGGGGAACTAGATTCTTAGGATTAGATCAGGGAGGGAGACTTGTATTTTATTGTATAACTTTTTATACCTTTTGAATTCCTTGTAATATCAATGAATTCCTTGGTCTAATGAATTAAAATCTACTTATATAAAAACCCCGGTCTGGCGACCAAGCAGAAGGAAGTCAGTCCTGCAGGGGTTGTCTTGGAAACGGCTGCACTCTCCCCTGAGCTGTGTCCTGTAAGGGCGGAGTTTGAGGCAGGAACCCGCCCTTGGTGCGTGGAGGCATATCTTTATAAAGTGTGCCGCGCCAGCACGGCCAAGGGTGAACCTGAGTGGGGGTGGCTGAAAGGCTTAGAAAAGAAGACAAGAGAATGAAATCTGGGTCTTGGTGGGACGTTGCTTCTCTGAGAGACGGCGACCACACCCACAGCCATGTCTTTATTGTATAGGAGATACCATGAGGCAAAGTAAGGGCGTGACCAAGATGTTTACAACATTCTCCTGGGTTTCAATCCTACTCAACTACATGCACCTGAACTCTATCAAGCCTACATCACTCAGGCACGTGGGGCCACGTGTT
>NW_005353549.1:784194-810980 GCF_000412655.1 Myotis brandtii | reverse complement strand
AGATAGAGAGTTAGAAACATCGATGAGAGAGAAACATCGTTCAGCTGCCTCCTGCACACTCCCCACTGGGGATGTGCCTGCAACTAAGGTACATGCCCTTGACCGGAATCCAACCCGGGATCCTTGAGTCCTCAGGCCGATGCTCTATCCACTGAGCTAAACTGGTTAGGGCAATTAATTCCCTTTTAATGAGCACGAATTTCATGCACCGGGCTACTAGTACACAGTTTTAAAACCTATGTTAGAGGGAATACACAAATTCACTTTTAGCTATTAACACAATTATTAAATGGTTTAATTTTATTGACTGGTTTAATGGTTAATTATTAACCCATTGTTAAATAATTCACATTATTGAAACCTGAATACGTTTATTTTGTCCCTTAATAAAAACTGGCCAATGTAGATCTCTATGAAAATGGGACTGAATTTAGATATATTTTGTCATGGGAAAGGGAGGAGTTTGGGTCCAAAAGAGCAAAATTGTAAAGATGGAGCATTAGTCTTGATGGCACAACAAAATGAAAGATAGAGAGTTAGAAACATCGATGAGAGAGAAACATCGTTCAGCTGCCTCCTGCACACTCCCCACTGGGGATGTGCCTGCAACTAAGGTACATGCCCTTGACCGGAATCCAACCCGGGATCCTTGAGTCCTCAGGCCGATGCTCTATCCACTGAGCTAAACTGGTTAGGGCAATTAATTCCCTTTTAATGAGCACGAATTTCATGCACCGGGCTACTAGTACACAGTTTTAAAACCTATGTTAGAGGGAATACACAAATTCACTTTTAGCTATTAACACAATTATTAAATGGCTTAATTTTATTGACTGGTTTAATGGTTAATTATTAACCCATTATTAAATAACTAGAGGCCCGGTGCACAAAAATTTGTGCCCTTGGGGGGGGGAAGGGGGGGTGCGAGCTGCAGGGCGATCAGGGGGTTTGGGCGCTGCCCCCTGTCACGCTGATCCCGGTGCCGGGAGCCTCGCTGCTCCGCTGATCCCGGTGCTGGGAGGCATATTACCCTTTTACTATATAGGATAGAGGCCTGGGGGCTGGCTGGTTTGCCCTGAAGGGTGTCCTGGATCAGGGTGGGGGTCCCCACTGGGGTGCCTGGCCAGCCTGGATGAGGGGATGATGGCTGTTTGCAGCTGGTCACACACCCTTCAGGGTGGGGGTCCCCACTGGGGTGCCTGGCCAGTCTGGGTGAGGGGCTGAGGGCTGCTTTCAGGCTGGCGGTTGTTGACTGAAGCTCCCAACCGCTCCTTTTTTTTCTCTTTTTTTTATTTTATTCTGGGCCAGCTTTAGCTCTGGCTCTAGCTCTGAGGCTTCGTATCTGGTTTGTTTGCCGTTCTATAATCGAAACAATGTATAACTTCAGCTCTGAGATCCCGGCAGGCTGAAAGCTGGTTTCTGGGGTTTTGTTTAGCTTCTTATTTGCAACATAGTACATAGTTGCTTAGAGTTGCAACTCAGAGGCCGGCAAGTCAGGCGGGGAACGTTGGAGTCTGCAGTCACTGGAGCAAGCAAGCCTCATGTTCGCTTCCAGCTGCCTGGCTGCCGGCCGCCATCTTGGCTGACAGTTAATTTGCATAAGGATATGCTGATTAGCCAATGGGAAGGGTAGCGGTCGTACGCTAATTACCATGTTTCTCTTTTATTAGATTCACATTATTGAAACCTGAATACATTTATTTTGTCCCTTAATAAAAACTGGCCAATGTAGATCTCTATGAAAATGGGACTGAATTTAGATATATTTAGTCATGGGAAAGGGAGGAGTTTGGGTCCAAAAGAGCAAAATTGTAAAGATGGAGCATTAGTCTTGATGGCACAACAAAATGAACACCTAGAGGCAGTCTGAGGACTCTGGTCCCTGGGTGAATTAGATACTGGGCAAAGTAGATAATGGGTGAATGGCAAAGAGTTTGACATTGAATCATTGAAAGTAGAAATAAGAATTCCGAAGTCAAAAGAAAGACACAAATTGACATGGTGCCAGCCTTGGCCTGAAAACCTTAAAATGTTTAAATGTTCTATGAGGTGAAGGGGTTTCAGGGGCATCCCAAAGTTTTGCAGCAAGATTGCACTAAGGAAGGTGCATTAGGTCTTTGGGCCACTAGGGTACCATTTAGAGTAGTGTACTATCATTGTAGCCAATGGACTAGAAACAAATGATTCAAAGTAATGACACCCCAGTGGCCTGGAAGAGTTAATGTGCCTCCTAAGTGACTAATTTACCATTAGGGAGTTATTTAGCCTCTGGGGAAGATAGAATTTGTTCTCACAAAGGCAGAGTAGCTTACTAGATAACATTGACAATTAGAACACAGTAGAGGCATGTTCTATTTTAATGCCTTTGTAGATTTGTTCTGCTACTCTGGTCAGCCACTTAGCATCTAAAACAGCACATCTGTGAAACAGGGTCATGGTCCTTTAGTCTACCCAAATCTCAGGCATTGCTAAAATAGCACCTCCCAAAGACTTGAGAAGAGTACACTTTGAATATGGGGGTGACAACCTGTTATAAAACCAAGTCACATATTGAAAATCAAATAACTAGATTTGAGTCCTCAGAATGCTATTGACTAACTAGTTGACCTTGGATATGTTTCTTAACTTCTCTAGGCCCAAGAGTCTTTATTTGTAAAATAAAGAGATCAGACTTTGACTACCTCTGACACCTGTTCTAATTCTAACATTCATGAATTTTATCCAAATACCTAGAAATAGTCAATCCAAGGAAAAACTCTATACAGTTTTTACCATTTGACTTTCTTATAAGTTCCTCTATCATTAGTTGGGCAATATTATACTTAGGATGTAAATTTTAGAGAATACATCTTGTACAAAGGAGATAAATATGAACAAAAAAAAGATGGTGCCTATTTGAGATAGATTTATCTCTCTATTTTGAAAGTTAGAGCATAGACTCATGAAAAAAGGCAAAAGAAAACTTTTGAGATAGATTTATCTCTCTATTTTGAAAGTTAGAACATAGACTCATGAAAAAAGGCAAAAGAAAACTTAAAATAAAACATATGCAACAGTACAAATAATAGAAATAATTTATAGCCACATAAAAAATACACAAAAATCAGGTGTGGTTAAGCCACGAAGACTTCCTGGAAGAGTCAAAGAAAGGAAGATATTTAAGTTAGCAGAGTACAGAAAAGAAGATTTTAGAGTGGGGGAATAATTAATTTGCAAAGGCAAGAATTTAAGAATAAGTTATGTAAACAGAATGCTCAGCAAATTAGCAATCTATATATATAAAAGCTTAAGCGATCGTTAAGACCAAACGACCGGAACAAACAGAACGACCAGTCACTATAATGGGCACTGACCACCAAGGGCAGACACTCAATGCAGGAGCTTCCCCCTGGTGGTCAGTGCATTCCCACAGTGGGAGTGCCACTCAGCCAGAAGCCGGGCTCACGGCTGGCGAGCACAGCAGCAGTGGTGGGAGCCTCTCCCACCTCCACGGCAGCACTACCAGGTGGCGGTGGTGGCAGCAGGCGCAGCAGGGTGGCATGAGTGGCAGCAGAGCTGCGCCTGGCCCTGGCTGGGGCTCCTCCTGGGCTGCCTGCCACTTTGGCACTGCTATATCCCTCGGGGATGTTGGACTGCTGGGTTTCAGCCTGATCTGTGGGGATCGGGCCAAAACCTGGCAGTCTGACATTTTCCTGAGGGGTCCCGGATTGTGAGAGGGCACAGGCCAAGCTGAGGAACCCTACCCAAGCACGAATCTGTGCACCGGGCCTCTAGTATGATAATAAAGATTTTGCATACAAGATTAATAAAATATTGGAATGAGGAAGTTAAAGATGTTGAGGTAGAAGTTTATTGATGAAAAAGCTTAACAATGATTACAGAGAGGATTTTTTACATGAAAATATAAAAAGTTTAAGATTCATAAATGTTTAGGGGCAAAATCATGCCATGATAAAAACACAGTTTAAAAGAAATGTGAAGTCATCTAGGCTGAAAGCAAATTCAGGGAGATTACCAAACAAATACAGAATGATTATTATAATTAATAATATTTCAATAGGTCACATTATTTTTTCTCTTCCTGTCAGCATAGTAGCAAGCAATAATCTAAAAAGTACATTAGATAAAATGAAAATAATATGAAGTTAAAGGAAGAGAAACTTTTTTACAATACTCCACAACTTGGTATATTTTAAAATCTAACCAAGGACTAAGTTAAAATTAGCATTAAAGTATTTAGAAATAGATTTTAGAAGAATTAGGTCACCATTTCTCTTCTAATTAAGGATTAGATTGGATTGCAATAAAAATTATTATGTATTATGTTTTATGCATTGGGGTGAGCATCCTTAAAGAGATAATTCACTATGAAGTGATTGTCTGAAATATTTATTTCAGCTTCCTAGTGAGCTTATTGCTGATGGAAAATAACACAGGTAAAATTCCTAAGAATATATCTAATTAACAAACTTCCTATTCAACATCTTGTCAGCACCTAACTTTGCAGAACACCATAGGACAGGCAGCTCAAACGCAAGTGCTATGGTTTATATTAGTCTTGTTTTCTATATAAATCCCCATTTTGAGATTTAAATATTCAAAGTTACCATTGTTGCATAGTTGAATGAATTAACTAAGTGCAGTAACACATTTCCTCTCGGACACACAGAGAAGCACAAAGTTAGTGAGCAAATGGTCCCTGAAGAACCAAAATAGAAACTAGCAATTCTCATACATTAGGCATGTGGAATTTACTCATATCATGCCCTTCAGGCTTTCACTCAGATTCTGCTTATTCTGATTTCATACATGATATAGTCAGCCTGGTTGTATGTACTCATTTCTATCAACTCCACAGAATAATTAGAGTAAAAGTTATCAGGAGAAGAGAGCTGCTATTGGCAGGCACACTGCCAGCGGAGGCCCATGACGACTGTCACCACAGGGCAAAGGAGGAGAGTGAATCACTGACCTGCAGATAAACGTTGGGATAAAGGCAGGCTGGGCCATCCAGTGAAGGAGAAATGTTTCTGTAGACCTCACTAGCTCTTCAGGGCACGACAACGTGGGCTACTAGAACTCTGTACAATAATTGATAGAAATAATAATGAGCCCACATTATGAAGAATAAAATAAATTATGTGAAGTCCATGTTGTTGACTAATATAAAGAGTTGAAACCCAAAGTGTGTTATGTTTATAAGGATTAAAATTCTGTTATCCAGAAAATTCAGCTATTTGGAAAAACTTAGTTCCTTAAAATTTTAGGTTGTCAAGGTTTAAACATAATATGCACCCTTTTTTCTGTTCTTTCTGAAAGAGTTCTATGAAAACATTTTTTTGTGATACTTGAGCAAAATCTCGGTGGCTTGAGTTTGAATTTTACTATGACTATTTTCTGTATTTATTTAGTCGTATATTTTCTCAGATGTAAAATAGTGCTAGGAATACACACCTCAAAGGGATAATATAATAGTTAACTAATGATTATAAAATTTTTAAAAATCACACTTAGTGTTTATTATATGCCAGTCTCTGTCCTAAGGCTTATATATATTAAGTTAATTCTCACAACTACTCTCTCAAGTAGATCTGTTAACATCACCCACAGATTATAGTTGATGAACCCGAGGAAGTCACCTAACTTGTCCAAAGTCACACATTTATACAGTGACAGAGCCAAGATTCAAATTCAGGCATTTTGGCACCAATGTTAACTCTTTTAATCACTAATCTAATATGTATATAAAGAATACATATAAAAATCATAGTGCCTATCATAAAGTCAGTTTCAACTAGCTGTTTCTGACCTGCTATTCCCTTTCTATAAAATGTTAATACTAAAACAGAAAAAATTCAACTTTGTCTAATCACTAGTCTCTTATTTATGCTAGTGGATTTTTCTCCTACTGTATCTCACAAAGCTATGATATGACTCACCATGTATTAATTATGCAACTTCTATGTGCTAGGCACCAAAAATGTAGAGATGCCTCATATATGTTCTGGTTTTTTAATTGTTTATGGACTAAGGGTTAGGGGGACATTAATTAAAACTGTTAAGCTGCCCAGTCAACACTCTGCCTTCACAGATAGAAAAGGAATTCTGTCATTGGATTTTTCTGACAAAGGGGATACTCTAAAAATAGAAGCAGGAAGCTTAAGATCTCACTGTAGTCATGATTTTCAGATATGTTTTTGATTAACTATCCACCAGTTGAACTACATAAGAGCTGTAAGACTTATGTAGAATAAGGAACCGCCTTGAAGAAATTTTAGGGAGAAAGAAATGGGACATATTATGACAGAAAAATTTTTAAAATTTGATACATTTTGAATGGTGCCTTGTAATGTTTGGGGACGTTAGAGAAAACAGAGTTGTGTACATGTAACGGCCAGTGGTTCTCAACCTTCCTAATGCCGCGACCCTTTAATACAGTTCCTCATGTTGTGGTGACCCCCAACCATAAAATGATTTTCATTGCTACTTCATAACTGTAATTTTGCTACTGTTATGAATCGTAATGTAAATATCTGATATGCTATATGTGTTTTCTGTTGGTCGTGACCCACAGGTTGAGAACCACTGAAACCTGATATTAGAGGTTGGTATAACTGAATTAGGGAAGTTTTGCTACAATTCTTGACTATTTTTCTTTCTTTTTTTAAAAAAAATATATTTTTTATTTCAGAGAGGAAAAGGGAGAGAGAGAGAGATAGAAACATCAATGAAGAGAGAGAGTCATTGATCAGCTGCCTCCTGCACACTCCACACTGGGGTTCGAGCTGCAATCTGGGTATGTGTCCTGACTGGGAATTGAACCGTGACTTCCAGGATCATTGATCTATGCACAACCACTGAGCCACACCAGCCAGGATCATAGGTCAGTGCACAACCACTGAGCCATGCTGACCAGGTGTGACTCTTTTTCAATTTGTCTTTATGAGGAAGCATTTGATGGTGAAAGAAATGCCATATGTAAAAAGAGATATACCATTATGAATCATATGTAACTATCTGTCTCCTAGAATAAAAAATATAGAGTTAAATATAAATATATAAAGTTATAAAAGAAATTTGAACTTTTGACAGAACATTTAGAAAATAGAGGAGAGGAGATAAAGAGAGGAGAAAGGAAGAGAGAATGAGAATCACTTCCAGGTTTTATTCTAAGTACATGTTTTATCAAGTTATGTGCATGATATAAATATAGTTCTGTGTTCTGCTCTATTAGTAGCTTTTATACATTTTAATATGATCTCATACCTTAAACATCTATTCTAATAGTTGTGTAATATTTTATTTATAGCATGTTTTATTTACTCATTTATTCTTTCTAAAAATCAAATAACATACTTATAAGCTACTATTATATACTCTAAGAATGTGAAAATTAATAAAACTGGTTCTCAATCTTAAACACCTTATAGTTTTGTTTTGGAAGACAACAGGCATATAACCAAGGAAGTACAATAAAACTTTATGGTAGATGTATATAGAAAGTAGTTTGGAAAACAAAAATGTGAAATGGTTAATCCTTTTGGGGGGAAAGGGTCACAAAATGCTTCATTTTAAAAATTAGATTATTTGGCTCTAGCTGGTTTGGCTCAGTGGATAGAGTGTTGGACCGCGGACTGGAAGGTCCCAGGTTCTATTCTGGTCAAGGGCACATATTCAGGTTGCGGGCTTGATGCCCAGTAGGGGTGTGCAGTAGGCAGCTGATCAATGATACTCTCTCATCATTGATGTTTTTATCTCTCTCTCCCTCTCCCTTCCTCTCTGAAATAAATAAAAATGTATTTAAGTAAAATAAAAATTAGATTATTTGGCTTAAAGCAAATACATTTCGTTAAAAACAAAGGAAACACAAATTCAAAACTTGTGACTTCTTTTTTGTTTCATTACATTTTTACTATTACCTGTGTCTGCTCTTGTGTTTAAGATGGAAACACTATAACATTCTGTATATTCCACATTTAGTGACATCAATTGGTTAAAATCGGCCATGATGGGGGTACATACATCCTGGCGATCAGAATTTTTCTCCCCAGAAAGCCAGTTGTTAAACTTTGCACTAACATACCAGAGAACTATGGAAAGTTTGCTGTAAGCAAATTAGTATTTGAGCATTGACCCCACAAAACAAATGTACTCTTTGCAGGAAGCTCTTGTCTCCCCTTTACATCCTCCCATCCACAGCCTATCCTCTGATGTAGGATGTATTAATGTAATTTACCTGTTTCTCTATACTGTTAAATGTAGGACACTTTCAATGATCTGGTATTTTAAATGAGGATGTAAATACATATTTTATAAATCTGCTTTTTTATAGCTTGGTGTGTTTTTTTTAAAGAAAATTCTTAGGAATTGTATTAGAGATGATAGATATTTAAAAAATTAATATTTTTGTGATATTCAATGACATATTTTCTAATCTTTTCTGAAAATGAGGTGTGTTATATATTGATATCTTATCCTGTTGGAAAATTACTGAAATTTGTGTTGTATTTTCTAATATTATTTCATATTTTTGAGAATATTAATATATGGTAAGAAAAGTCAATCCTCAAAATACCCTGTTTTCTTTTAAGCTATATATCCCATTTAAAATTATCTGAGAGATTAATTTATCTTTTAATAAAAATTATTTTTACCACAAAAGTAAATCACATGCATCATGAAAACAATTAAAATCCACAAGATACAAAAGGAAAGAAATTTTTCACTTCCTATACCTGCAATGTCCTCTTCAGAAGCCACTTTTGTGTTTTTAGTTTCTCTGGTGGCCACCACCATAATTCTAAATAATATTGTTCTAATTCTGTCTTATCTTTTCAACTTTAAAGGATTTATACACTTTCAACTCATTGAAACCGTCCCTACAAATGTCAGTTACATAATTATTTTTGCTGTTTCTAAGATATTTAATGTTGAATAATATGTAAAGCTTTCTGTCTTATTTAATAAATCTAAGTTGTTATATAAATAGTATTCTTCACAGAGCAAAGCACCTGCTCGGCCTGTGTTGAAGGAATGTAATGCCATGTTTTATGGCTTCATTGTATGAAAAAGAATGTGTCTCAAGCATCAACTTCAAGTGGAATCACATTATTACTCACCATCAATTGATCATTATACTGCCATGTGTTCATTTACTTCCTATTTGGAGCATGATGTCATTGAACATCTTTTTTTCTCTGCATTTCCGATTGCCTTGGGTTTTTTTAGTTGACAGAAGAAACATGTCTTCACTATATCTGGAAATCTTCCAGCTTTTTCTTCAGACATTTGCAGTGAAATCCATTTTCTTTTGAAAAACTTTGTGAAGCCTTTGATGTCCTACTCTGACTTGCATCTATTGCTTTCCAGTTCTGTTGTACAACTGATATTCTGGGCATTGTTTTCATCCTAGAGTAGTTCCATATTTTTCTTGTAGGTCATGTTTAATGGCCATATAGTAAACACATAGCAATCTAAATAATTATAAGCTATAATTCCTTTCTGGAACTCCTCTTATTTGTTACATATCAGCATTCTAGATTAATAATCTCTCTTAATTTTCTATGATATTTTTCATTTCTTTGTCTTTTTGCTCTACTTCAAAGTCACAAAATTAGACTAGAATGCTGGATCCAGTCTACAGATGTTTTGGGGCTGTACAGATTTAAAACTTTTACTTAATTACAAACATTTAGGACAGGAGTTTTCACACAAAAATCTTCATTTCTGGCTCCTCTGGAAGAATAAAAAATTATGTTAATCCCTAACTGCTTGATAATCCATACAGGTTTGGAAATGAATAGTTAAGTTATATAGTTTGGTAGCTGTCATGGATTTCTGCTGCACAGGTGTAGGTAAATTTGGCTTTACTCAGAATAGCAGAGCTGAGTTTGAGGTCTGCAAATTAGGCTGGGGCACGCCCACCTGTAGCCTTCAAGTTTGGGTGTGCAGGCAAGAGCAGACTGTGCCTTGATCATGCCAGAAGCAGACATTTATTTCAGGCTATCCACACCCATAGCCAACTAACCTCTCCCTAAGCAGGTGTGTTCCACTCCTTATGTGATATGGATCTCAGTCTCAAATCCTGCTGCAGCCAGTCTGAATTTCAGAAGATAGGACTTCCAGAGTACTGGCTAGCTGTTTGACTATGGTCCCTCCTATCATCCGGATCACTGTCCCCTACCCTCAAGTCCTGTTGGTTCACAGAGGCTTTTAAGGCGATGCCTTTTCCTTTGTTTTGAATTTTTTTAAGAATTGCTATTTTTGTTTGTTTGTTGCTTGATATCTATTCTTTCTTAAATAGGAAAGAAATCCATTCTAAAGTAGTGTTTATCCTAGTCCCATTTCCTGTTCATTTGGGTGCTCATTAAGTCTTCTGTCATCATGCTAGCTGGAGGGCAGGTTGGTATATTCTGCTCCCATCTCCAGCATCAGCAAGCATTTTTCATGTGGCTCCCACAGCACTGAGGTGTAATTTTCTCCTATTTCCTCTTACCTGATATTTTACTGTATTGCAATGGAGTTTATGTGAAACTACAACCCCAGGGATGTCCTAGTACCCAGACTCCTATTGCCATTCTGCTTCTAGTGACTTACTCCACCCTATAATTTTTGTAGGAATTAGAGTCTCCAAATAAATGTGGAAAGAAAATTTCTGAAAGGGAACAAAATCTATATTTTGATATTTGCCAGATGGGAGGGGGGTTGGGGGGACGGTTGGGTGAAGAAGGTGAAGGGATTAAGAAGTACAAACACAAAATCTATATTTTGATATTTGCCAGATGGGAGGGGAGTTGGGGGGGTTGGGTGAAGAAGGTGAAGGGATTAAGAAGTGCAAATTGGTTGTTATAGAATAATCATAGGAATGAAAAGTACAGCATAGGGTATATAGTCGATAATATTCTAATAAGCTATATATGGTGTCAGATGGGAACTAGTAGTAAATGTTAAAACAAACAGTAGTTCATCCTTTTACTTTTATTACTTATTTTTGTGTCACTACATTAATGGGCCCGAATCTCAAACCAAATGATCTGAACAAACTGATTCATAAAAAAAGAGAGGGAAATAAGAAGGCTTTTTCTTCCTTAATCCTTTATCTTTGACAGTGCAGTCCTCTGTTCCCTCTCTGTCCATTCTATTGCCCGGTCATATTGTGGCCAAATCCAGATCCGCTCTGCCACCAATCATCAACGGTCCCTCATTGTTCGCCAGCCCTTGGAGAACAACCATTTTACATGCTTGGACTTATTAGTGAATAATTGGCTGGGGGCTTTTCGACTAAAATATTTCATGAACCTCAAAACTATAAAACAGTACCTAAGAAACCATTGTAGTTGTCAAAATCAGGAGCCGTTGGCCCTACTCAATTCACCATCACAGCATCAGCCTCTGCTTTCTCGCTTTCCATGGGTAAGAGGCCAAACTTCCCACTTCCAGTAAGCAAAGCAAGAAGAGACATATGCTGAGAACCTAGTTTGTCTGATGTTTATGGTGTCTCCTTTTAACACCATAATTTTGGTTAAAAATTAACAAAACAGTCATTTTAATTTTGCTTTCAGAAAGTTATAAGAATAAAAACCTCCCTGCATAATATATAGGGGGAAAAATAGATCCACCAGGCTGTGGACAGCTGCATGACCTCGCATGTTAGCATGACTGGACCTGGGATCATCGTGCTGTTGATAGTGATGGCTTTGCAGTTATTGAGCATAACTTGGAAAGCAAGATTTTATTGAAACTTACTGAATTTATTGGTTACAATGAATAAACACTGAACCCTTGAGTGGGCCCTGGCCAGTGTGAAAATTGAACTGCAAAGCCCACGTGCTTAGCTGTAGAGTTCATTGTTGTAACTTGTGGGCTTACTTCAGACAGTGTTCTTGTCATTTTAAAGTATAAGTGCTCTCATGGAGAAGACATGCCAAAGCTCCACTTCTCTCTATTTAGAAAACAATGCTGCATAGCATATTTTATAAATAGATTAGAACAGTTACCGATATGCAACAAATGCTGCTCTTCATGTGTTCATGATTTTTCTAATACAAGCTTAGAACTGTGCCAGATCAACACACCAAATGTTTTACCAACTGCTGAAAGGAAGTGATGCTCTTATTCTGGATCACTTAGTTTGAAACTCTTGTCTTAACTTTACCTATTAAAGTAATATTTCAGGGATACTCTGACTATATTTTCTAATCCAAGAGTCATTGATCTTGACCTGATAAGAATGTGAATAAGTTAGGAAAACAACAATAAATTTTTATTGATGTGTACTGTTCCTATAAGTGAAAATTGTATTGTCATTTTACTTTGTGTCTATTTCTCCATGTGTAACCTGAAGAACAAAATTCTTCATTCTCATTGCCTTAATGGAGTGTTTAGAAAATTAACCAGTTTATTACTGATAAAAAAAATGAGAAATAACCTTATAGGAAAAAATCACTGGAAAAATTACTTATTGCGAACAAACATTGGAAAATACATAATCAAAATAATCTAACGATTTTAGGAAAGAACACTAAAAAGCTGTTGTTTGGATCATTGACTAAATTGATCATGTTGAAATATATCAGTATATACACAGAGGATTGAATCATTAGATCATGTTGTGACATGTATGCATTTTTTGGCATTGTTATCAACAAACACTGGAAGTAATTTTCTCTTTATGATGTAAACACTGTAAACTAATACCCTTCTACCGCAATATTAGTTTTGCAAACTATTAAGCTCTGCCAGAGAAAATAGCTGGGTCAAATAATAGTATATGGACGTTTTGATGAGATTATGTCTTTTTAAAACATGTGTGCATTCTATTTTTATGAATCTTGGATATTGCTTTATTACCTCTTTATGGAAAATTTTCCTTTTTATTTAAGCATCATAATATTTATTGAGAACCTACTATGTGATACCTGACATGCTGAATGCTCTCACTCTATTTGATCTGAATGAACAATAGGCCATGTTTACAAGTGAAAAGACATGAACAAATGTGTCTAATTGTACCTTTTCAGTGATGCAATGGGGCAGTAATATATTTGAGTTCTGAACTAATCAATCACTTTAGAACACAAGGCAAATTTAGATTAGTGTTATGCTTAGAAGCCTTTTTTAAAATTTCCAAGCTTTACTATATATTGGAATTCTAAATATCATGCTGTTCTTCCTACCTTTGTTCTTCTGCACTGATAGTTTTTAAAATGAAAGCCCTAATCTGTATTATATAGGATCATTAATTTCTGCATTTTACACTTGAGCAACAGCACTCTGATTATCTGCTGCAATGAAAAGTAAGCAGCTCTGCTTTTGCAAACTTAATTACCTACTGCAGGGCCTTTCTTCTCCCTGTTACCACAAACAGTCTGGAAATGGGGTCAAAAGCATGATTAGAAACCAAATTAGCCACTGAATCCAGAAAACAAACATGGAAACAGATCCAATAAGCCACTCTGATGCAGAAGTCAGTTTCCTATCACACCTGGGTTTATCCGGGGTGTCTTTTTTTTTTAATTGAATTTATTGGGGGTGACATTAGTTAATAAAATTATATAGGTTTCAGGTGTACAATTCTATAATACATCATCTGTACTTGTATTGTGTGTTCTTCACTACAAATCAAGTCTCCTTAATTTCATGTTCCTTACAAGAACAGAGTTACATAACAAAGCCTATTCAATGACTGTTAGAGCTGAGGAAATAAAATGAACTTAATAATAGGCAAAGGATCAGTATTATGGTGGATCAGAGTCCATCCAGGTAAGAGGAACTTTTTAGGAATTTGATTTGTAGGTTATGTAAATGCTAGAAAAACACCCATATAGTTTTTAAAAATTAACCCTCAGACTTTAACTTAAAAAGTTATAAAATAGGTCGTTTGTTAGTTTAGAAACTATTGTTGTAATAGTTCAAAAATAATTTGTGTTAGTCTTGATTTTTTAATATATCTGTCCTTTATTTGAGAATGTCATTATACACCATTTGATGGGTATTTTCTAACGCCCTGCCAATTGATATTGCCAATCCTATCCATTTAGTGTTTTTCTTTAATCACTAAACACAGGTTCGAAGCACAACTCTGAAGTGCCAAGAGAATTTGAAGGCATTTTATAGCTGCATACACAAGAAAGATGTCTCAGAGATTAAGGTCTTCCTTTTCAGGGAATTTAATGGACACTAATAGAATTTTATACCATAAATGAAATGCTGGTCGATTTATATTAACAGGGATAATAGTGTTTGCTTACAATATTGATAGGTACATTAATATGATGATCTAATTTAGAAGATTGTGAGGCAAGACAACTATTCTTTGAAAATATTCATAAATGGTAACAGGGAAACAAAATGATAAAATATTTAAGGTACATACAGGGAAATGAGTCAATAAAAACCAGAGTTAACATTAAGAGATAGTTCAGTTCCATTTAAAATTTGCTTACTTGAATATATTGCACACAATTAAATGCAACTAGTCATGGTAGCTAAAGCTTTCATATGAAATCAAATCTGATTTTATTTATAGGATGAATGTTCAGAAAAACAATAGTTAATAAGGTTTACTTATCAGTAAGCAATTTGAGTAAGTTGGTTTATACTTCAAAGTCTTGGTTTATATATTTCAGGTGGCTACATTCTTGTAACACACAAAGAAGAGTCCCCATACTCACTTATAGCTTTATAACAGTTATCTATAAAATCCTATGTGCGTGGGGAAAAACATAGTTTTACTTAGAATAGCTATTCCTTCTCTAGATTTATGTCTATTTCACTTGTAATTTTATCTAATCTCATATATTCAGTCATAACCAAAGGTGAAAAAGCTCATACTTCACAATGAAGATATCTTATCTCCTTAACCAAAGTAAAGGAAAGATTTCAACAATTATGTAGTGAATATATGGGAAATATACTGAACAGATACAATAAGCTAGGTCACCAATCTTTTCCTTTACTCAAAGTTCTTTCATTCTTTTTCTTTTGGGGTTAGGGGAAGGTTCTTTCAGTCTGTACTGTCCAGTAATTTAATGGATGCTTCCACTTTGTGACTGCAGCCTTGACTACAGTGAGACTGAAAGCTCACTGAATTCTTCTTGAAAAAAACTTTAGAGATGGCCAACTATTTCCAGACTTTTCAGAGGATATCAGTAAAATATAATGCCCAGGTCTGATTGAACTGAGGACATTTTCAAGGAGAAAATCATCTCATTGTTACTAGCTCACTTTTCTAGAGCTATTTTCTCTCATCAAGGGACCATTGTCCAGTGAGTATAATTTTGGAACCAAATAACCTTACAGCCCATCCATGTTGAACACACCTTTGATACTTCCTATTCTTATTTGGAGGAATTTTGTCACAAAAATGCAACTATTCGATCAATATTTATCGTCTTCTGAGGCAATTTGTGCTTGGATGATATAAAAGAAGTAAAAGACCTCAAAAAAACTTACGGTCCAGTAGAAAAGACTTTAAAGACTTTAAAAATAGCATTCATAACACAAAACACATTATTTACAAGGGAGCTATGGCACTTTAGAAAGAGTGGAAGCTTTGGAGCTATTCACATGTGAATTTAAATATATATATATATTGATTTCAGAGAGGGAGAGAGAGATAGAAACATCAATGATGAGAGAAAATCATTGATTTCATTGATTGGCTGCTTCCTGCATGTCTCCCACTGGGGATCGAGCCTACAACCTGGGCATGTGCCCTGACTGGGAATAAATGACCTCCTGTAAGAGATGTGAATTAGATTCACTCTTTCTACATATGAGGCCTGAGACAAACAAGAAGATTTTGAGAATCAGTATTCTCACCTATAAAATGAGAATGGAATTATTCAATCATCCAGTCCAAAGAGATTTTGTTAATATTAGTAGCACTTAATTTGTAGTACCTAGCATAAAATATGTGCCATGTATATAGTTGCTCAGTATGACTATGATTGACTACTTATAGTAATCCTGTGTATAAGCACCTCATATATGATACACATGCATGTGTTCTCATAGCTATATATAAGGTGGTTAGTAAAACAAAAAGACTGAGGCAAAAACCTACAAAATCTGCAGAAACCAAATCAAATGGCTATAAGAAAATGAAGTGGCCATTTTGGAAACAGATTCAAAGATCAAAATAATAGAAGAATCAGAGAAACTTAGTAGTGATTTGGACATAGGTACAAAGAGAACTGACAGACAAAACAAGCAGTACCCAACAATCTAAAATTCACAATGTTTGTCATTCAATTGAAGAATACCAGGCATACAAAGAAGGAGGGAAATGCAGCACAATATAAGGAAAATAATCAACTGAAATGTCTCAAGAACTGATATTCATTATAATTATCAAGATTCTGGATATCATTCAGATTAAAAAATAAATCGTATTCCTAAGTACAACAAGAGATAATTAAAGAACAAAATTTAAGGAACAATATCATTTCAATATTTTCAATATTTTAGATAATAAAGATAAATGTGATCAATCTATGGTAGCACTATGTTATACTGAAATGTTGTGGGAAAACTTGCATTTTATGATGTTTAAAAATAGATACATGTATTAATTTTACATTAAAAAATAAAACAAAAAATTAATGTCAAAACTAACATAGCTATTTCCAATTAATGAAATCTGTATTATATTAGTTGAATATATGATAGCAGGGAAATGTCAAAGACGCGGTACTGCGTGAACTGAAACTTGTGCATATCTGAATCGTACCCCTGCCTTGCACTCTAGTTACCATGGAACTGTGCAAAGCAAGTTCCAATAAAAGTAAGCTTTCATTAACATGGTATAGTGCAAATCAGAATGCCTGTACCCGTTTTAATAAATCCCAGTAGGGAATTGATCCTTCAATATTATTTAACTAGTATTCTAGAAAGATTTGCTTTTCCTCAGTTCATGTAAGCAATGTTAGTCATTTCATTTGAAAATAACTCTCTTTAAGAATATATCAGTCTTAGAAAAGAAACCATGTCATATACATTTTGGAAGATATTTCTAAAAGATTCTTGCCTTTTCGCAAGTACCATAATATCTTTCCTTTGAGGAATTTTCTGCTTACAGTCCTCAGTAAAAATAAGGTACTTGGAAGTGTAATGATGTGTAAAAATCAATTAAGTACACAAGTAAAGTTTTAGGATTTTGCTTAATTTAGTTCTAGTTTTAGATGAGAGTTCAGATCAGTTCTTACTTTATCCCTATCAATTCATCCATCAGAAAGATAATTACCTTTTTTCTAGACCTTAATTACTTTTACCAAGAATCTGTATAATATTCAAGATGGTTTAAATTGTATTATCCAAAAGGAAATGTTTAATTCATACTGATTAGTCTGTATAGTTGATAATTACATTGTTCCCTACAGAGAAGGGGCATTTGTTCAGAATAAAAAGTTTTAGAACAAGCAAAAAAGTAAATCCATCCTACATAATATGAAAATGTGGAAAAACTCAATCTCTTTAAATAGAGTATATATATATGAATGTCACAAAATTGATACACTGATGAATTTAGATATGTTTAAAAATTACATTCTTATAGAATATCATATTTTGTAAATGTAGTTTTAATTATGGTTCCTTTTAGTTTTAAATTAATGTTAAGGAAGTATAATTTAAGAACAGAGATAAAAGATTTCTTACACATTAGACACTTCTGTTTCCACCACCATAACTGGGATATAAATTATATCCTTAAAATTTATCTTAGGCCCACTTGCAGTCCACCACATTTCCTCCCACCCCAACCAACCACTGTTCTACTTTCTGTCACTGTAGATTCATTCTCCTGAGCTGGAATTTCATATAAATGAAACTATACGATATATGCTCTTTTTGTATTTGATTTCTTCTGTTCAACACAATGCATTTAAGACTTATCCATATTGTTGCATATCTCAATAGCTTACTCCTTTATATTACTAAGAAATATTCCATTGTTGATGGACATTTGTGTTCTACTGAATTTTGGCTATTATTAGTAAAACCAGAGGTCCGGTACATGAAATTTGTGCAAGGGGCTCAGCCCTCGCAGCCTCGGCTGCCTTGTGGCCCTGGCTGCCTCATGGCCCTATAGCCCCACGGCCCCACCCACTGGTGGTTCTGGAAGGTCATTCCAGAAGGTTATTCTGCCATCTGGTCTAATTAGCATATTAGCTCTTTATTATATAGGACTACAATAAACATCTGTGTACAAATCCTTGTGTAAACAAATGTTATGATTTATTGATTTATTTTAAATACCAAGAGGTAGCATTGCTGGGTCATACGGTAAGGAAATGTTTACCTTTCTAAGAAACTGCCAATACATTTTCCAAAGTGGGTGCAACATTTTATACTCCCACCATTAATACATGAGAGTTGTAGTGGCTCCTCATACTTGCCAATACTTGTTATTGTCAGTCTTTTTAATTTTAGTCTTTCTAGTGTGTTTTGTAGAAAATCACTGAGGCTTAATCTACATTTCCCTAATGACTACTGATGACGAATGATATTAATCATCACATGATGTACCTACTGGTCATTTATAGATCTTCTTTTTGTGATGTGTCTGTTCAAATCTTTTGCACATTTTGAAAGTTGGGTTGTCTATATTCTTACCATCGAATTGTAAGACTTCTTCATAGATAATCTCGATAAAAGTCTGTTTCAGACATACGTATTGTGAATAATTCCTCCCTGTCTACGATTTGCCTTTTTATTTTCATAATGGTGTCTTTTTCAAGAGAAGATGTTAATTTTAACAAATCTAATTAATCTCTTAATTACTTTTTTATGGTTAGTGTTTCCTATGTCCTTCTGAGCTATCTAGCTACCTCCGAAGTAGCAAAGATTTTCTATTTCTTTACCTGTAAGTTCCATAGTTTTAGTTTTTGAGTCCTTTCCTTAGTAGTGGTTTCTTTCTTGGCATCTTATAGTCTCCCCGTATGCACAGGCAGCTCAGTAGTCAGCTAAAGATTCAACAAGACCCCAGTGCAGATGTATGGAGCCTGTTTTCTGGGTTTCTCCATTTTTTCAGTACACATCTCCACAACGTCCAGCTCCTTGAACTTTCATCTGTCTCTTCATCCCGGCTCTGTTTGAGTTTGCCCTCCTGGTGCCATATCCTTTAAAGTGCTGTAGCCTTTGAAGGTACTAAAGTCACAAAGCTTGGGGCCCAGCTTTTGTGATTCTCTTCTCTTTGAGGTCACAGTCTGAAAGTTGTTGTTTAGTGTATTTTGTCCAGTCTTTTTCATTGTCCACTGTGGGAAGTCAGGTCTGATTTCAGTAACTCAGTCATAGCAACAAGTTGTCATAACCAGGCAGGTGAGCTCATAAATGAAAATATTTAAAACATACTAAGATGAACAACAATATTCAAAATCACTTGTGTTTCTCCAATTTTTACATTCCTAAATGACAACCTGCAGCTGAAGAAAACATTATAAATACAGTGAAGATTTCAGGATGTTTTCCAGATAAATCATTAGAAATATTAAAAGATAAGGCATTTATATTTCAAAAAACATATTGGGCCATTATGTTCAAAAATAATAAAGCCATGGGAATTATAATATGTGCAGTAATATCAGAGAGCAATTTACTTATTCTCCAGATAGTGTTAATAATATTTTTATAAACTTTCTCTCATTAGTCAAAATTGTGATAATAGATATGTTTAGGATAGAGTTAATTATGAGTTTTTCTCCCCATGATGTAAGAAGGCGTCCTGTGGTTACCATACAATTTAAAGCCGGATGGTTGCTTCTGATTAAAAGAAATAAAAGAAGTTTCAAATGCAGAGAAGAATTAATGTTAATGGGGGGAGAAGGATATTGGAAGATTTTCCACATATGTACTTGTGGCTGCCTGCTTATTCAAGTGATTTGGATGAATCAATCAGTTTCTTTAAATTTACCAGCCAATTTAATCTAACATCTGTTTTGACTACCTTTTTATCACTAAAATTTGACTGTGAGCAACCAAGTATAATTTTTTAACATTATGTAGAAATGGTTGAATGTCTTTTCAACCTTAGATAACATATAATCTATTTCTCTTTCTCATTTGCATTCCCCAATCTACTCAGTTAATTTAACCTCTTTGCAAGCATGTGAAGTTTTTCAGGTTGTTATTATACAATGAAACACCTAACAGTGATGAAATAGTTACCAAATTCTCTTCCAAAGATCCATTGTTCTATTCTATCTCAATTTAATGTCACAAAAGTAGTTACTATTAATTATAATGACCTGCATCAGCA
Organism: Myotis brandtii; assembly: GCF_000412655.1. Classification (NCBI taxonomy): domain Eukaryota; kingdom Metazoa; phylum Chordata; class Mammalia; order Chiroptera; family Vespertilionidae; genus Myotis; species Myotis brandtii. The sequence goes on along the minus strand of NW_005353549.1, from coordinate 790,723 downwards.
AAGGACCACTATAGTGAAATAGTAGTAATAACTATCTTGAATCAAACACCTGTTTATGCTGCATGCTTTGCCTATGCTTTCACACTTACAGCTCAGTACCTGGAGCTCAGAAAAATCAAACAACTTATTCAAGGTCACACAGCTCCTAAGTGACAGAAACTGGGACTCAAACCTAGATCTATGTGGCTAAAAACCCATGGTTTTTTATTGTACCACATTGATATCCATTTTATCTGAATTTTGTGTATGTAAGTTGATTCTAAGGAATTATCTTAAAGGGTGTATGAGCTTCACATAAAGAAAGACATTAGCCCAGCCAGCGTGGCTTACTGGTTGAGCATCAACCTATGAACTAGGAGGCCATGGTTCGATTCCCAGTCAGGGCACATGCCGGGATTGTTGGGCTCTATCCCCAGTGGGGGGTGTCCAGGAGGCAGTCAATCAACAATTCTCTCTCATTGATGTTTCTCTCTCTCTCTCCTTCTCTAAAAATCAATAAAAATATATTTTGTTAAAAAAAGAAAGAGATCAAACATTAATATTTCCCAGAAATTTTCTTCAAAACCTGAAGTGGTGGTCTTAGGATTGTAAAGATGCCTTTTTATTTTATACAGGACGGGAAAGGAGAAAGAGTGGCAAGCTGCACTCCAAATACTTGTTCCCTGGTTCTGTCCATACCACAAGCTCCTGCCTTCCAATGGCACTTCCACTCAGGATATATACCGCAGTTATGTATTGAAATCACCAGGTGATCAATCTTACAAAAACAGCATTCGAAGTTTATACCACTTTATTAAAATATACTATACTCCTCTCTATTACTTGTGCCTGGGATTACTTTAATGCCATTTTACAATCTGAAAATAGAATAAGTATTAGAATATTAGCAAAATGTGTTTCACTGCCAGATTGGCTACCATAATTTTGGATAAGTCACTAAATATTCTGCTTTAGTTCTTCCATTTAAGTATGAAAATAATAATTTTCTTACTCCAGCAAAATAATGTGGCTGAATAGGAGTAAATATGCTTTCAACAGAGTTTTGAAAAATTCTAGAACATATTTTATTATCCAATCAGGGCACACGAAGACTCTTTGGGGTATCAAGGTATCATTGCTCCTTGTTCTTTACTGTCATAGACACTCTATCTAATTTCATATTTACTATTTGGAGAAAAAGGCAGAAATACTATTATTATTCAAAATGTTCTTCAACATGCTTTTATTGAAACAAGATAGATCTTGCCTCTACAGTTGCCTGGTCCCATGTACTCAGTGCTGGGCACACCACTGCTCATGGTGGTTCTGCCCGGACCAGGGAGGGCTTCCAGCGACTCTTTCAAAGGTTGTTACAATGACCACAAGTGCTGGGAAGTTTCAATGGTGTTTTCTCTTCTGTTCATTTTAAATTGACCACTCAGGATTTTATAATGTAAAGTTAAAACATTTGTTCTAAGTGTGTCTCTTTTATACAAAATATAGCTGGCTTTTATTTATATTTTTCCAATTAAACCTTTTTGTTTTCTTTCAACTAGAGCTTTTAGACACTTATATCTATAGTGGCTATGGACACATTGGGATACACTTCTATGTTATAATTTGGTAATTTTATTTTTAAACAGTTAACTGCCACGATATTTTGAATGTAATTAATAATGGTCCACTGCTTGTGTCTATAGATGCTTATGGCGTACAAATGGTTAATACTTTTCCCAATTATCTATACTTCTTTGTTCTCTCCTCCATTGCCTCTTTTGGATTGAGCTTATTGTTATCTCTATTTTAGTTATTTTCTCTCTGCCAGATTGGAACCATTGGAATTATGTGTTCTGCTTATATTTTATGTGGCCATTCTCAAAATTTCTATAGGCATATTTACCTCAATAAAAATTTGAGGTTAATTAATATTTTTTCTCCTTTCCCAAATAATACCAGAACTTCTGAATACTTGAACTCCAATTACTCCTATCCCAACTCATCTGGCATTATTATCTAAGAATTCTGTTCTACATTATTATGCTTTTGTATACACAATTTTTTTAAGACATGTTAAATTCTGATATTTTGGTGTGTGTGTGTGTGTGTGTGTGTGTGTGTGTGTGTGTGGTATATTTTTTAATTGATTTCAGAGAGGAAGGGAAAGGGAGAGAGATAGAAACATCACTGATGAGAGAGAATCATTGATTGGCTGCCTCCTGTACACTCCACACTGGGGATCAAGCCCACAACCTGGGCATGTGCCCTGACTGGGATTCAAACTGTTACCTCCTGGTTCATAGGTTGATGCTCAACCACTGGGCTACACCAGCAAGGCAAATTCTGGTATTTTGGAGGCTGATGGATGTGGGCTTTGACATAGAAAGGAGAATCTTCTATATATAAAAAAGGCTAATATGCTACATGTCCAACCATCCGACCAGTCACTATGACGTGCACTGACCACCAGGGGGCAGACGCTCAATGCAGGAGCTGCCGGGCTGCAGTGACTTGGCAGCAGCTGTTTTCGGGTGATGCACCCCGAAACCAGAGAGGAGGGGGCCTGATTCCTCTCAGGGCCATGCGATTCCACCTTCGGCCATGGATTATATTGTTGCTGGGGCACTGTCCGCCCTGAATCTGGTTTATTGCACACTTAAGTTTGCATTCCACACCCTGGACAACAGCAACTTTGCAGAGTGCCCTCTCACACTCCGGGACCCTCGGAATGTTGGAGAGCCGGTTTCAGCCCAATCCCCACAGGCCAGGCTGAGGGACCCCACGTGATGGAGGGACCCCGCTCACTCCACAGACATCGGGGAGGGACTGTGGGAGGTTGGCTCCAGGGTGTGTCCAGCCCATCTCACCCAGTCCCGCTCCACTGGCCACCTTCTAATTAATTTCCTTTCAATGTGCACAAATCTGTGCACTGGGTCACTAGTAAAAAATAATTCAAGGTTTTGGTTTGAGCCACTGAGGTTTCCACAAACCAAGGTGGAGAGAAGACTGGGTGGAGCATGTATAGTGGAAAGGGAGGTGAATGATTAGGAATTATGTTTGGGCCTGTTCTGTTGATATTTCTATTAGGCCAAGTGAGGGAGCTTATCTAAAAGGAGGGGGTGACAAAATGACAAATGACAGTATTAAGAAAGAAATACACTTTTCATTGCATTTTACAATGCAAAGGTCATTGAGGTCCTTGACAAGTGCATTTGCATGGATTACTTGGGGACAACCTTATCAAAACAGGTAAAAGAGATAATTGGAAGGGTGTGTGTGTGTGTGTGAGAGAGAGAGAGAGAGAGAGAGAGAGAGAGAGAGAGAGAGGAAGAAAGAGAGGGACTAGAATAGACAGCTAGTTAGAAGAGTTTTTGCTATAAAGGGGCCAGAGAAATGGGGCAGTGTGAGACAAAGAAAATGGGGTCAAGATATGTTATTTTTTGTTTTATGTTTAAGTTGAATAAATGAGAGCATGCTTGTTATGCTAAATAGGGAAAGAGAGCGAAGGAAGACGTAAGAGTAGCAGAGAGAGGAGGACAATCTCTGGAGCAGTGTGTTTGTTCCAGCAAGAAGAAAGGGGTTTTGTATTTTACTGCAATAGGAGAGGGTTGGCTTTAGATAGTAGCACCATTAGTTCACCTAAGACAGAGGCTACCCATGCAGGTGCTGCTGTTAATGTGGCCCAGGACCTTTTGACTCCCGTTTCTGTGGCCTGGGAAGCCAGGGTTTACTTGAGAGTATTGGCAAGGTTCATGCCCTTGGCCCCTCTGAATAGCAGCTGAAAGGCCTGGGTAGCCCTTACCTGGCCCTTGTTGGGGAAGAGCAGAATAACATTGTTCTTGGTTGTTTTATTTCTTCATCTGTTTGTTGATTTTTAAGTATGAGCTCATAGTAGTTGAGGCTTCATTTGTGAGGATTTTCTTTTACTTCCAACAATAACATGGTGGTACAAACAACGTGGAAGCAACATTATTAAAAATTAGATTATGGTCATTGGGACACACACTTATTATGAAGTCAGACCACAAATCTCCCGAGTAAAGGTTTGTGGTTAGGAACCTCCAGGATTTCCGCCCCTTTTTTCTGCTTTGCTAGGCCAAGACTGGGAGAGGCAGTAATTCATACCCTCGCTCTTTCTTGGGTACTTTTCCCCTGAGTGTAGCCTTTCCTGAATTTTCATTTCACTCAGAGACGGCAATCTGTCCTCCCTCCCTGCTCAGGCCCCAGGCCTGTCTCTTCTGGGTCGTCTACAAAGACAGCACCTGGGCAAACTGGCTGTCCAGTTCCCTTGCCACTATGGTTCTTACCTTCCTTCTATTTCTAATCTCTAAAAGGGGTCTCTTCTCTATACCAGCTCTGCTGTAAATTGAATATATAATACAGGACATTATTTCTTCAGTGATTTTGTGTGCTATAACAACTAGTTTAGCATGTTGCCAGAAATATAAATTTCATCTCTTTTATTGGCAAACTGGCTGTCCAGTTCCCTTGCCACTATGGTTCTTACCTTCCTTCTATTTCTAATCTCTAAAAGGGGTCTCTTCTCTATACCAGCTCTGCTGTAAATTGAATATATAATACAGGACATTATTTCTTCAGTGATTTTGTGTGCTATAACAACTAGTTTAGCATGTTGCCAGAAATATAAATTTCATCTCTTTTATTATAATATATATTTTATACATTAAAAAAAATGGTGTAATCAGAGCTAAACACTCATGGATTGACCACACTGTTGAAGATAAGGATATTTTTCAAATACAGATGATATTCGCTGATTCCATGGTTTTCACTTTCCCCATTTCCTCTTCAGAGCTAACTTTATCCTGAATGTAGTATTTTAATGTCCATGAATGTTTTTCTACTTTTACACAATACGTGTGTTCCCATAAAAATATGTAAATTTTATATTTTTAAAAAAACATATAAAATTTACATAAATGCTGTATTAAGTAGCCTTCTTCAACTTTCTCATTTCATTCAATGTTATGTGTTTAACATTTAATCTCTAGCTGTTTCATTTTCAGGGTTATGTAACATTCTATTGTTTATTCCACAATTTATTTATTCAGTCTCCTGTTAATAGATGTTTAAGCTATTTTCAATTTATTGCTATTACAAACAGTATCTCCACAATGTTTCCTGTGTGCTCACTATTTTAGCTAGGGAAATATATATGAGAGGGAGAGTAAGATTTATTATAAGGAATTGGCTCAGGAAGTTTTAGAGCAGTGGTTCTCAACCTGTGAGTCGCGACCTCTTTGGCGGTCGAACGACCCTTTTACAGGGGTCGCCTTAAGACCATCCTGCATATCTGATATTTACATTATGATTCATAACAGTAGCAACATTACAGTTATGAAGTAGCAATGAAAATAATTTTATGGTTGGGTCACAACATGAGGAATTGTATTTAAAGGGCCAGAAGGTTGAGAACCACTGTTTTAGAGGCTAAAAAGTGCCAAGATCTGCAGTCAGCAAGCTAGAGACCCAGGAGACCAAGGGTGTGGTTCCAGTCTGATCCCAAGCCCTGAAATCCAGGAGAGTTGATGATACATTTGCAGTCTGAAAGCCAGCAGGCTTGGACCTCAAGGAGAACCAATGTTTCAATTTGAGTCTGAAGGCAAGAAAAAGACCCATGTCCCAGCTCATGCAGTCAGTAGGCCTTTTTATTTTGTGCAGGCGTTCAACTGATTGGGTGAGGCCCACCTTCATAAGGGAGGGCAATCTGCTTTATTCAACCTTCTAATTGTTAATTTCATCCAAAAAACATCTTCACAGACATACCCAGAATAATGTTTGATCAAATATCTGGTCACCCTGTGGCCCAGTCAAGTTGACACATAAAATTAACCATCACACAGAACTTTGTGATTTTGTTCAAATTTACCCAGTATATACATAAAAGTGAAAGTACATGTGCACATTCAACTCTTTTAGATATTGTCAAATTTCTCTCTAACATAATTTCTTCTATTTATATTCCCAGCACTAATTCAGAAATGTATTTGATATTCATTCTTCATCTTTATAAAGTATTGTTTATTTTTTTTTCAATTTTCTATTGGGTTGGACATATATTTTACATTTTAATAAAAATTATCTAAATTCTTAGGAAAGATGTAGCAATTCACAGTTTGAACAGCAGCACATGATAGAACTGCTTCCATGCATCCTTATGAGCAAATGATACCATCCCTATTTTTAATTTTTCCTAACCTAGTGAGTAAAAAGTGGTTTCTCACTGTTAAATTATTTTCATGTTTTTATTACTAGAGAGGGTTTATTAGATTAATTACTTTTCTATTGTGAATAACCCGCTCATATATCACAAATATTTATCTAATTTAATGAATCTAAACACTAATATTCAAAGAATACACATTAAATTATTAAGAAGAGGAACCACTGTATAAAAATGAGCTAGAGATATAAATAGGCTAAATTCAGAAAATGAAATGTGAACTCTCCTTAATTTCCATTTGATCATGGTATGTTATCGTTTTGATACATTGCTGAATTTTTTGCTTGATACTTTGTAAATGTATATATT
>NW_005353549.1:755203-784015 GCF_000412655.1 Myotis brandtii | reverse complement strand
TCCCCCCTCCCATTGGCCGGGCCCCAATTGGCCCCCATCGGGGCGAGCTGGCTGGACCTCACCCATGCACAAATTTGTTCACTGGGCCTCTAGTTATATAATGATTTATATTATCATATATTTGTTTTATATATACACATATATATACAAAATCATTCTATAATTTAAGGATTTTTCAAATTCAGTGGGTTTTTAATTTTTTGTACAGATATTAATTTCAAACATCAATTTGAACTGGAATAAATATGACAGAATGAAAATAATATTTTCATGATATTCTGAAATATAATAACGATATACTAGTATATTCATGCAGAACTTTGTAACTTTCAATAGATTTTTGAAAAATTGCCCAAAGGGATTTTTTAAAATGTCTTGATTAGCAAAAAGAATTTGTTTATAGAGTTAAGCTAAAGGAAACTATTCTCTGTCATTATTGACTTCCACATTTGCAGCTCAAAGAAATTAGCCATTGCATATGATTTAAATCCCCTTTTATTTAATTATAAAAATTTTAAAAGCATGAATGTGTTGGGATATATAGCTATACCATAGACATATAGCTATACAATAGTGAATATTGTGCAGTGTATCTCACTATCACTAATCAAAGATTAAAGCTCATTTCTAGAGGTTAATTATAAATTTTACACCTATAGTTAAGGTGTCAAAAACTGCCTTTTTCAGTCTTGAAAATGAATTTTTTCCCTAGGGTACATAGGTCAGTTTTTGTCACTACAAAGACTGCTTTTCTTTTCATATTCTGTCATAGTTGAAGGAAAGATAAAAGAGAAGATTAAAAATTAACTTTTAAGTTTCTGTAAACCTATGTCTCTTATTATTATTTTATGCTGCTTTGTTATAATACAGAAATTTTGATGACAGCCATGGATGAATATATGGGTTCATAGAGAAGATATACAAGGAGGTAAAATCAGTAACACATCTAAATCTCTCCTCTCCAATTTATGCAATTCTATTTACTTATGGTAAACAGGTAGGTAACAGTGAAAAAATAATAAACATATTTAATTTTCTGACAATGTAAAAGTTTTAGAGAAATACAATTCATGAAAGAGGGTGGAAATATATTCAAGAAAACAAAATTTTTAAATAAAAATATTTTAAAATATCAGTGAATTGTAGATTGTGAAAAATTGACTTACTGATAGAGAAACAAAATAGTAACATTATCTTGATACATTTCCAAACAATCTCTTTTGGGGAATATGCCTTTAAAATCATATTAAAATTTATATCTAGTATGTTTCAGTACAGAATAGTGTTTTCTGAAGGTATGAATTTGTTTCTACCTGAGAATGTTAGTCTTCAGAAAAAAAGAATATTCCTGCAAGACTGTATTTCATAGTTATATCTATTCTTGGTGCCTATTTTCACATTTTTATCTTTGAAAAAATATTCATTTACTAAGTAAGGTATAAACTGATATTTTGCTTAGGTAAAACTGTATTAATTTATATAATTCACATTAGGGGAATTGCAAATATTTGTTTTCATATTTCAAGAAAAAGTTACCAGATTACATTTTTAAGGAACTTATTGCTGGATATTGAGCTCTGAAATATTCCAGTAAGAATTCTAAGTGGACTGTGTTGAAATAAATATTTTCAAAATAAATAACAGAATATGTATGTAGCCCTAGCCAGTTTAGCTCAGTGGACAGAGCATTGGTCTGCAGACTGAAGGATCCTGGGTTCAATTCTGGTCAAGGGCATATGCTCTGGTTACAGGTTCGATCCCCAGTTGGGGGTGTGCAGGAGGCAGCAGATCAATGATTCTCTCTCATTATTGATGTTCCTATCTCTCTCTCCCTCTTCTTTCCTCTCTGAAATATAAAGACTATGTATATAAAAATATTTGAAGATATTTTTAAGTAGAAATTTAGTGTTACGAAAAGCATCTGTAGTATATATTTATTAAAACAGTGTTTATTAAAATACTGAAACCTGGTATTGATTAAAATACTAGAATCATGATTGGTATCTTTTTTGAAAAGAGCAATTATGATATGGATAAGAACTTTAAAATTTTTCTCATTTAAGTTAATTAAAAAGTAAAATAGCCTACTATCTTTAACTATTAACATTTTATGAATTAAAAACATTTTAGTTAACACAAAAAAATAGGGAAAAAATCTCAAACTGAAGGAAATCTTGAAATATACAGACTTCAACCTATGCAAAATTCACTCCTGGCATTTTTTCATTTTAAGGAGACCAGTAAGAGCTTGGTCAAAAACTGAATTCAGGCCAAGGCCTGACATTTAGCATCAGGGTTTTTTCTCTTCTTCTAATATAGCTCTCTGCTAATGGACCGTATTGAGGCATGTGCGCTTGAGAATCTCCAGGAAAGCGCTTCACTACTGCCTCTACTACTAGTGTCTCTCATCAAGGGCTTGGACTCCAGTTGAGTCAAAACTGTTAGTGTTGTTTCCCATAGCTGAGAATCCCCCAGGAGCCACAAAGGCCCAGAGCTGCTGTGCTTCTAGAGAGTTTGCAGAGAGGGTTGCTGCCATCGCCTGTGGAGTTGAGCTGTCACTGCTGGGAGGCCAGATGTGTCAGCCGTATGTCAAGGTCAAGGGCCCTGAGTGTTCTGTGCAGAAGAGAAACCCGTTCTCCAGCCTTGTGTTGTGCTCCAGAACTGGTCACAAAGTAGTTCTTCTCTGAATCCCAATTGAGAGAGAGAGAGAGAGAGAGAGAGAGAGAGAGAGAGATTCATTTTTGTATATTTTATTTTGCAGAATTTCTTTTCCTAGGACTTAGATAAAAATTCTTACTTTCTAGACCAGAAGACATATCTGAGTAGCAAAAATAATGTCTATTCTGACAACTAGGGCATTGCTAATTGTATTGAGCAATAGTTGCACTCTTTCTATTGTATATCTTATTAAGACCAGTTCTTTTCCAGATTCTCCCTCAAATAATCCTTTGGCATGATTACCTCACCATTTCTCCAGAAATCTTTCTGAATGTTGAAAGCCCTGATTAATCATATCTATCTACTAGAGGCCCGGTGCATGAAATTGGTGCACAGGTAGGGTCCCTAGGCCTGGCCAGCGATCAGGGCCTATCTGTGGGGCACCCGGTGGGTCCCCAAACTGGCACCTGCCTTGGCCAGCCTGAAGCCACCTGCTCGCTGGTTGCCTCCCTCTGCAGAGTGATGGGTGGGGCAATCAGAGGGTCCCCCGCTGGAACCCGCCTTGGCTGTCCTGGGGCCTGCAGGCTGGGGGCAGCTATTGAGTTGAGCGTTTGCCCCCTGGTGGTCAGTGTATGTCATAGCGACCGGTCATTCTGCTGTTTGGTTGATTTGCATATTAGGCTTTTATTATATAGGATTAAGGCAGCTCCTATAAAAGATAGTTTGTGAATCAACTCCTATGTGTCATTATCAAACAATCACTCTACTGCTTCACAATAGAAATTATTGTTGTAAATCTTAGGATTTCCTATGAAAACATTGTATATATGTGGGTATTTCTTAATACTAATTCAACATCAAGGAAAATTGTATGGATTATAAAACCCTCCAAGATGTAATGTGGTAGGCACTGTGGGAGAAACGTTATTACTGGATCTCATTAAAACAAATGCCAAAAATATCAGTGTTTTGTTTAAACAAAGGTCTTTTGGAAAAATAAGATAGTTACTCTATTTCTGTGAGACATTATATATACTGAATGAAGAGTAGAGGTTCTGTCGTCAGACACTCTCTAGAGATAGGTTGAAATCCCAGCTCTATTATTTACTAGGTAGACATTCCAGCTCTATTATTGTGTTCTATAAACCTTTAGCAAGTTACTTCATTCTTCATTTCTTACCTGTAGAATGAGAATATTATTAGTTCTGTTTTCAGAGATCTGTTATGACGATTAAATGCCTTAGTTTGGAAAAGATGCTGAGGCAAAAATTTAAAACACAAGGTGTGCTTGCTATGGGGCCTTACCATTCTGGACTCAGGTTTGCATGGAATTGTCCAACAGAGATGCCTCTGAAATTAGAAGTGGGATCTGCTATCATATTTAAGTTTTTCCCTTTGAGGGAAGAAATAAAAGTGTGCCAATTGTAATAGATCATATAAATGTCTTTTTGAGTTATCTTTTTATAAATACCCCTAATATTTTCTGACTCCTTTTTTCATCCAACTTTTCTCTTCATCAAATGAACACCTCTTTCCACATTTTCACATTTAGTGAACATGTTGGGATTTTAGAAAGTGTGAAAAAAAAAAACGACAGTGTTGGTAGATTTTTGTGTTTAAATGGTACATTGATTTGACCAAATGTAAATATAAATTAATTTTTTATAATAACTAGTTTATTTCAAAGTTTACCCTGAGCATTGATGTTTTAATAGAAACTTGAGGTTGCCCATAGGAATGAGAAATACTTAAATCTCTGGGAAGGTGTCTATTAGTTTCTAGTTCAAGTTTGACTCTATAATACTATAAGTTCATTAGTTGGTCATGATATCATCCCTGTTTATATTCACTTGATGCTTTTCAAAAACCAGCATTGCCTTTTTTAAGGCAATCAAAAATTGATAAGAGAGGAACTGCCACATTTCTTTAGGACACACACATGGATTAAAATTCCAGTCCTTTAATCCTTCACTGCTTCCGTAGCAAAGGCCTCTGTGTGGCCATTTCTTTCTTTTCTTTTTTTTTTTTTATTCTTAGTTTATTAATCTTCTCATGAAAAATTTGCACATCACTATAAATAATGTCACTGAAGAATCTTTACTCCTTCTTTTTGTCAGCACCAACATTGGCTTTTGCAGTCCCTCCTGACCTTCTCCATTCTGTTCTTGCATTCCTTTCTCTGTTTTCTTGAGGTCTTATTATATAAGCCATGTCTTGCAAGTCTATGTTTGGGTTAATTTTTCTTTGCGTAATCCAAGAAATCATAAATCATTGCAAAGCCAGTTGTCTTGCCACCACCAAAATGGGTTCTGAATCCAAACACAAAGATAGCATCTGGTGTGGTGTTATACATTTTGGCTAATTTTTCCCGAATTTCTTTCTTGGGTATTATTGCCTTCCTAGGGTGAAGGACGTCAATGACCATTTGTATCTGTTGAAGTAGTCAGATGGTCATGAACTTCCTGGTCTGTATAGTTACTGTGTCATTCATGATGAAGGTTGATCTTCAAGTAGGGGAGGAAAAAAAGAGACCCAGTCTTCGCTGATCTTTTTTTTTTTTTTAGTTTTCATTGCATTTGTGGGGTTTTTTGTGTTATTTTTTAATTGAATCTATTGGGGTGACATTGTTTAATAAAATTATATAGGTTTCAGGTATATAATTTCACAATACATCATAGGTATATTGTTTTGTGTGTTGGCCATTTTTTATTAACCTGTCCTCTCACAGAGTTCTCACACATTTTCATTTTATGACCTTACACAATTGGATTGTATGTGTCACTTTTTACCTTACCCAGTCAAGCCATAAGCTACCAGGAAACATCTGAGTTACTCTGAATCCCTCAGCTTACTTGAGTTTTTATGAACACCCATCTATGCTTTTATCTTCTTTTACACTTGTGTTCTAAAAAATAGATTAATTTGGGATGTTAATACTTTATATCTTAAAATATGTTATTTGTCCATATGCTGATATCAATAAAGATAATTTTTAACAATATTATTTCACTTATGCAGTGGCTTTCTCAGAAATTGAGAAGGTTGATTGTCATTTTAAGCTGCCTAAAACTTTTATTTTGACATTTTACTGGGTTGTATGGTAGGAGATAAAGAATTATTTTGACCAAAAGCCCAATTAGAAATTTCATTCTCTATACTTTCAGTTCCAGACCTAATGGAAAAATATTTGATTGCATTCCTCACATGAAGGCTAAAACTTTATTATGTGTAAAATCTCTTTATATTATACCAGTTCAAACCTCAGATGTTGGATAGTTAGAGAAATACAATTCCCAAATAATAATTGGGAATTTAAGATTTCCCGTGAGATCCATTGTTTATCCTAGAAAAAAAAGACGGGGAGGCGGAGCAAACAAATTTTAAAAGTTTTCTCTTTTCTACAGCAATTCTGTTTCTCAGAGTGACCTATGGGAGGAAATGCAGAAAGGCTGTTTTGGAATTGCAAAGTCATGGCTACCACAGAGCAATGATTTCCATTTCACATGGTTAGCCATTATCCACCCTCCCATTGACATCTACCTTGCAATTGACAGGATTTCCCAGTAGAAGAACCAGTGTGTTTGTTCTGTTCTTTCGACTCATTCCACACACGACCTTCAGGAGAACTTTTGTACCTATTGAGTTTTGAACAATTTGGTGACTCTTTTTTCAAAGTTAGTAGAACTTCCTTAGAAGCTACTTAGGGACTGGGAATCACTAGTAAAGTACTTCAAGCCTAAAGATAAAAGACCTCCTATGAGGGCAAACAATTATCTTTTCCAAACTAAGCCACCCAGTTTATAAAAGCCTCCACATCTATCAGTTGATTCGGATCTATCTAAATTGAAGAGGTCATCTGAGGATAAAGAGTTTTCATTTTTTAATTTCTTGATGGTAAGGGAAAAAATGAAAAGTTTTATTCCTTTATGTCTGTAGCCATTCATCTCAGTATAAATTAAATGGTTCCCATTGGAAGTAAATGAAAGAGTAAGATTTTTATCACAACTGTTTTAAAGTAGGATGATATTTTTGCCAGCGGAACTAGCAAAGAGATCTTAAACTCCTTACCCTTCGTGAAGAAATGTGAGCTTGCTTTCATTTCTATTGGCATTTTACTGAGCCGACTCTCTTCATTCTAAACTAGAGGTCGCAATTTGTTTTGAATTTGAGCTGGAAATAAGATAACAAATATTGCCTCGGGCTTTATGGGATGCCTTTTATCTCTGAATTAGATTTGACAGTCAGAAACTATTGCAAATCCTTTGTTATTTTGTTTTTAAGTCCTAAAAATCAAAAGCAATGCATATAGGCAAAGTACATTTAAAAGTTATCATTGTACCACAAGGGCTGTATATATATATATATATCTTTTTCTATATTATTCTATTTATATGGGAAATAAACAGAAATCTTTGTCTCCTAATTTTTAACAATCTTTGTTGTTATTGTTTTGCTGTTATAGGTTAACATTTTTAGTGCAGGGTAGGTAGAGGTTTAAACTTTAGTTTTATTAGAGAAAAAAAGTTTTATTGTTTTTTCCTTTTCTTGGAAAAATTCATGTTAATTATTCCTCTGCACCTGCCTAATGGGGCTGAAGTAATTCAATTGTCATATTGTTGTAGATTGTTGCTTTGTGTAATGTATCACCCCTGCTGTTCCATTAAAAAAAATTCTTTACTCTTCCATTATTCAGCAAGGCCTAATGATTATTCCAGCATTTGTACATGCTGCACTGTTGTTTTGTTTTTAATTGACTTCACTTTTTTAATTAAGCACATTGGTTTTAACACTGTTGTTGACAAACCTGGTTTTGTCATTATCAGCATTTACTCCCATACCTATTGACATTTTATTTAGATTCATTATAAATAATAGAGCAATATGTACACTGGAGTTTATTATCTACTCTAACATTACTTTCTGTCACACATTATTGATATATAATGGTCTGCAGAATATTTTAAAGGACCACTTATTCTGTTTTAAGTATATTTTAAAATTGAATTATTAAATCTTTAGCGCTGATTAGAAATAAAGATTAGATTATTTTCAAATGTGTAATAATCTTTCAATGAAAAGTACACATTTTATACCATCATCTACATATAATCACATGTAACAAGTACATGGTGAAATGTTTGTTTTTAGCGAGACATATAAAATTACAGTTTGTATAAATTTGATAAATTAACCATTTATGGTCATCTTTTTTGAAGAATTGTTTTATTTCTTTAAATTATTTTAAAATTTATTAAACATAAATTATTTTAAATTATTAACTGATTGTAGACAATAATGTTCTTTTAAGCATAATATAATACCCAAAAGAAAATAATACTCTTGCAAAACACATTGAAATGCCTCCTTTTGAATGATATCTCAGTCATTTATCATAGCACAAGATAACAAAAAATGGACCATCGACAAGTCAAGCTTTATTTAGCTGAGATGTTAGAAATTGTTGAACTTAAAGGAAGAACTGGAAATAGAACAAAATGATGGTAAATTTTAAGATGAATAAATGTGTTTTTAAAGCAATATGGTAATGTTTTATAGATTTCACATCGCTCTGAAGACAAATCTGGCTTGTAAAACTCTATAAATGGCATGGACATACCTTATTTTGGGAAGGGTGGGCATGAGAACTCTTATTTTCACTTTGCCATTTTTATTTTGTTTGTGGACATGAATGAATGACTGAATAGGAGGTGAATGAATAGGGCACATGGGATTAGCCTGCCATTTGGTCATCTGAGGGACAGAGGACAAAGATTTCAAAGTGAGCCCTTCTGCCCTTGTTTGGTGCAGCTTCATTGCCGCAGTCCCGACTGTTGATGAGCCTGCTGTCTGGGATTTATGTTCAACCCCTCCTTATGCCTTGGTGTGCCTGACCCAGCTCTATTAGCATAACTTCCATTCCCAGTGACAACATGAATAAAAGATGACTGGTGTGACCTCAGAAAGTGCCAAGATAGTATTGATGTAATGAGCCCAATATCCACTGTTTTATGCATTGCCATACAATAGCAATCTCAATAAAAGGTTAATTATAATGCATGCTTTTTTTTATGTATCTCTGACTCACTGACTTTACTTTTTCATTTATTGTTGCTCCTTTGAGGATAACCAATAATCAAAAAAAATCTTTTCATTTGTTTTGGTGAGCTTAAAACAAAACAGCACAAACAAGCAAGGAAAGTTTTGCTTTCAGTCTTCTCAGTTTTAGAAAATAACTTTCCTTTTGGTTGGCATTGGCTTCTGTTCAACAGCAACTATTGTTGTTAATAGACTAGAGAAATGATTGCGTATTCTGACTTGAACATCTGAATTTAATTTTCAGAAATCTGTACTACCACTTCATCTTCCTGGCTCTCCACATTTTTTCTGATTATGAAAATCTATAAAGTACAATCTTATCACCGTAAGCCCTTCAATACCAGACTTGTGTTGCATTTTCTCCTTTCCACTTTGATAAGAGTTTAAATATCTGTTGTATATGGAACCTTAGACACCAATCTCTGATTATCTTGCACTGAGAAGCCGATGAAACCCTAGCTCAGTTGGTTGGGGTGTCCTCCCATCAAGAGTTTGTGAGTTTGACCCTCAGTTGGGGAATGTATGGAAGGCAGCTAATCAAAGATTGATCTTTCTCTTTCACTTTGATTATTTTTCCCTCTCTCCCTTTCTCTCTCTCTAAAATCAATAAATATATTCTCAGGAGAGGATAAAAAAAGCCAATGACAAAAAATTGTAAATGTGCATAGAAAAATATTAAGGAATCCTTTCTTTTTGGAGCTTCTTGCCCAAGAAAACCACCAGTCATTTAAAGTTTTCATTATCCTTCTCCTTAGCTGTGTAAATAGGCAGGAAGTAAAAGAAAGATGAGAACATAGCAGGCACATGTCTAAAGTCTAAAGTAATATCACACCTTGCCAAGAACACCCTCTATTACATTTTTCTTTAACAACAAAAATACAGCACACTAATATTCACCGTTTTAACAATAAAGTGAAAATGGTGTGCTTTTTATAACTGCTTTTTGATAGCAAATCACAGGTGATCTCATAATATTATTCTTTGGTTTCTTGCAAGGTTTGTTACCTAAATGACCTGAAAATATGACAATATGTTAACAGCTAACACTCTGTACATCTTTGGGCCTTATAGGTAGATTCGAATTTATTTAGAAACAAGCAATTGCTGAAACATCTTACCACTTCAAACCTCGAATTTACTGCTTGACATATCAGTTGTGTCATTTTGCATTTTGAAAGGGTGATGGTGAAGCAACAAACAGGATATAAATTTTTCAAATGTCTACCACATTGCCTTGATCATATCATTCTTATTGGGGCATTGGACATCTAGCACAACAGAAAATGATCAGATATGTTTTGACATGACATTATGCAGGCAGGCACCACTGTCAAAGATGGGACATGGTCGTTTGGGTGTATCAAGATGTAAAGTTAATTAGACCACATTCATGGGGGCTTTGTCTTGGAAGAAAACAAACCACTTTTATTTTATATCTACAGCCTCTCTAAGATACTCAAGTATTGAGAAAAACAGAGTATTCCTTAGCCACTGAATACTCCTAGGTTATTTATTTAAGAAAATTCTAACAATGCTGCCTCATTTGTCTTCCTTCAATTTGACAGTGATTCCAACAAGTGATAGTTTATAAAGTTTTTTGTAGGGGGAAAGTTGTTGAAAAATGAAGATTCTTCTAATCATTGATAAGGTGGCATTTGATGTTTAAAAGGTTCAGTGGAAAAGAGGATTTTACAGCCCACAGTGTGATGTGGATTGCTACACCATTTAGCGAGGATACCTGATCAAGACTCACTAGACATGAGCATAGCCCTACAAAACGCAACCTTGAGATTGCCAGGAAAAAAACAAAAAACTGGCTGCTCAAAAAAAAAAGAAGAAGAAGAAGCAGAAGCAGATGTCAGATGCAAGCAGCTGTGGCCTGGGAAATTCGACAAAATTCCAATATTCAAATTGCTTCTCTGGGTAAAAACTGCTTGATAGCACAATTTCAGATTTGATCTGGACTGCCAGTGAGCCATCTGCCTAAAATGAAAGTAATCTGCTGACACTGTCGACGCAGGTAGGCATCAGCATCCTTTGGTCAGAAAAAGCACATGGCCAGGGTGTTTTCTGGAGATTATCAGGAAAGTATTATAGTAATCAACTCCAGTTTTTAGAATAGTGGACACCAAAATAAAGATAAAAAAGTGTTTGTTCATTGTTTAAGAACTACCTGAAAAATACACACACGACACCACCAAAATCAAACCAACAATCTTCACCCTAATTGTAGGTTCAAAATGGAATATTCTGGGAGGAATGAAGATTGGGGGGACATATTGGGAAAATTACATTTCCAGCTCCAAGGAAAAGTGATGGTCAGTCTGTGAAATCTGACCTTGTGAGAATGATAGATTCACACAGTGGAATTAACAAGCAAATCATTCAGCAAATTGTGAGCTTTAAAAATTCAGTAGCACAGGCAAAGGAATAAATCTCTAAAGAGTTACTGAATTCACTTTTCATTTTACCCAGCTATGTTTTGGGTAAAATAAACATATGTAGATGCTGAAAGGTTGCTCACAAATAGGTCAGCTTGAGGCAGAAGTCTTTCATAATTCAAGATACATCAGCTTTGGCAGTAGCTGAGAATAAGAGCGAGTAATCAAAAGTGACCCAAACAATGACATCAGAGTTTCCAGATGGTATGAAAAAAAAGTGATTTATGATTGCCCGTGCAGTAAATAAATCTAAAACAATAGGCGTGGATGGGGAAGCAGTCACAGCTGACCAGAAGAGCAGTTGTAATGCAACCCACAGAAAGCTTGGTGCCAGAAGTAATTGACATAGTCGTCAAATCAATTTCCGAGGGTGCAGACACTCAAGCACTCAATCTGATTCTGTATGCTGCACAACACTTGGATTATACAGCTGTCTCTAATTCAGATAGCCTGTGTTCAATATGAATCCAACTCAAGGAACTGTCTAGAAGTGAACAATAATAATTTAGGCTTGCTTGTGTGCAGGTTTACTTTTCCCAGTCAAATCACTCCCTTTTGGAATGACATGCATTTCATATTAATTACTTAACATTTAATTGATATATTTTTTTTCTCATCCTGTATGACCAAACACAATGATATGCCTGAAATCCATGGTCCTTCCTCCCAGGACATGCACAGTATGATGTTCCTTACATCGACTATGTTATTTACTTAAGCGCATATGGGCAATGGCCACGTGGAGGTGGATGGATGGATCAATTTTATTTTTTCAATTCAATGCAATTCAAAGATAAGATTGAATAATCCTTTGATGCAAATAATTTTATTGGCATTCATTCATTTTTCATTTATCTCATGTACATAAAATGTCTGCAGCATACCAGATACTTGATCATATACTGGGATATTGAGGTAAGACACAAATGCTCTGCCTTTTAAAAAACTCACAGGCTTCATGAACTGTTGAGGTAGGTAAACAGATAGGTGGGAACGATAGTGAAAACACAAAGGACCGAAGGTAGGCACAGAGGAAGCCCGGACCCAACTGTAGGTGGGGTGCCATTGGGAGAGCAGTAGGGGAAGGATTTTGGAGATGCCAACACTGTCATTGAGATTTGAAGAAGGAGAAAAACTTTGCCATGTTGAGAGAGGTTCAATAATATTCTAGGCCAGCTCAATACCAAAAAGAGCATGGCATTTTTAGGTAGCCACATGCTCTTCAGTGGTGGGGCTGACAGCAGTATGCAAGAAGGTAAACAATAAAGAGTAAGCAAAAAGGAAAGTAGACTAAAAGGAGGAAGAGGGAAAGAATGTATATTAATTTTAAAACACTAAGACAAAACAAGTTGGCCAATATCCTCTGACATAGATGGAAAGAAGGTAATTCCATAGGGGCTACAGAGTCAACAGAATTTCTGTTGCTGCAGAAGATCTTTGAGAGAACAGATTAGAAGATGATAAATCACATCATTAACAAGCTATTTGTTTGCTATTAATTTAACATTTTATCTTTAGAAATAGGGAAGATTGAAGGTTCAGGAGAAATATAAGTTGATTATAGGTGCAAACTGAGTCATTAATGAGTATGAAGATGAAAACAATGAATCAGGATATGACAAAAACTAGTAGTTTGAAAGAAGAAAGCTGTGAAGACAAAAGAATAATGATAGGAGTTGGTCACAAAATATATTTTGAGAAAAAAATAAAAAAGAATAATAAAGGAAATCACATAGCTCACAAAAATAAAAGGATTGAGACAGAGGAACCAAAAGTTACATTGAGAAGAAATTTAAAGTAGAAAAAAAGGCCAACTATACATAGAATTAAACTTGGATGTTTAATAAAATTTATTTTAAATATCCTCATGAAACAATATCATCAATTGTAGAAAAATTAGAGAATAAAAATAGTAGGAACAGCCCTAACCAGTTTGGCTCAGTGGATAGAGCGTCGGCCTGCAGACTGAAGGGTCCCAGGTTCAATTCTGGTCAAGGGCATGTATCTTGTTTGTGGGCACATCCCCAGTAGGGAGTGTGCAGAAGGCAGCTGATCAATGTTTCTCTCTCATCAGTGTTTATAAATCTCTATCCCTCTCCCTTCCTCTCTGTAATAAAATCAATAAAATATATTTAAAAAAATAGTAGAACAGAGGATAAATACTTCTATTTCACTTATCTAAACAATCACAACTTGTATTTTGATGTACTTCCTTCCAGTCATTTTTCTCCAGACATTTTTATATAATGAACTGTTTATATACATTTTTATACGAGTGCACAAATTTTTGTGCATTGGGCCTCTAGTTTTTATATAATTGTGCTCATAATGTAAGGAACTGTAGTTTCCTTTTTCTTCTAGTAGTTTAGAATAAATATTCACAATGTCGTATAATCAATCTTTATAAATATTTCCTTTCAAGCACAATTTAATAACATTGAAAAATATCATAGTGTTATGTCCTTGAGAAAAAATATTTTAGTTAATGGGTAATTTCCAGATATCTGAGATTACCTGGTTGTTATATTTTAATTGAAGATTTCCATGGCTGCAGAAACAACTCCGCTTTCAAAGTTTAAAAATATTTAAACATAACTTATGTAAGTTTTAATGAATAAATGAAATAAACATTAATTGTATGCATAGGTGTTTTCTGTTTTGTTTAGTAATTCAAATAGGAGGGGAAAAAATCTATGTTTTTGTGGTACATGCCATTGAATCAGCTCTGACTTCTGGGGTTCCTCTGACTGAATGGTGTCCACAATGTCCTGTCCTCAACAGCCCTACTCAGCTCCTGTAGATTCAGGCCTATAGCTTCTTTTATGGAGTCAATCCACCTTATATTTGGTCTTTCTCTTTTCCTCCTTCATTCTGTTTCTCCCCCCAGAATTAGGTTTTTTTCCAAAGAACCCTGGCTTCTCATGATGTGCCAGAACTCTGACAGCTTCAGTTTTGTCATCTTTGCCTCTAGTGACATTGGAGTCTTAATTTGCTCTAGGACTCACTTGTTTGTCTTTCTGACAGTCCAAGGTATCCATAGAGCTCTCCTCCAACACCACATTAGAAATGAATCAATTTTTTCCCTTCAGCCTTGTTCACTGTCCAACTTCCACATCCATGCATAGTAATCTATTTTCTCCTTCAATTTTATGAAGATGATTCAGAGGCAGATTGAAATCCATGGCCCACGTTATCTATATACATGATTTATGCTTGGCATCAGGGTGAAACAGGTGGGCCAAGAGGAATACATGGACCTCTCTTTATTAAGATAGAAATGTAAAAACACACAAGACAGATAGTGTTGAAAGCACTAATCCACTATTCTGTCTAATAAAACATCTGGGATCAGAATAGTCCTTTGGCATATCTCAGTGGCTATCAAATCCAAATATACGGACACTCTAGTGCAGGGGTGGGCAAACTTTTTGACTCAAGGGCCACAATGGGTTCTTAAACTGGACCGGAGGGCCGGAACAAAAGCATGGATGGAGTGTTTGTGTGAACTAATATAAATTCAAAGCAAACATCATTACATAAAAGGGTACGGTCTTTTTTTTTTTTTTTAGTTTTATTCATTTCAAACGGGCCAGATCCGGCCCGCGAGCCATAGTTTGCCCACGGCTGCTCTAGTGGATTAGGAATTTGAAATCTATGGTAGATACACTTGATCAAAGTAATCTTGTCTTGTTCCAAAACGAGTATCATTTATTATGATTGTGATAAACCATTGCCCAAATTAACTAAGTATTACCTTACAGTTTCTCTCATTTATATTATTATTATTAATTTATGTTTTATTGCAATATATCAGATTCCTCTTTATCTAGCATATAAAGTAATGTATCAGAGGAAGAGAATGACGCCACTAGCATTTTTAAAAAGTGTGGATGAGATGATCTTCAAAAACCCCCAAAGGAGACAACTTATTAGTGAGATAATAATCCATTTAAGTGTTTGCATTGAAAGGCACAACAGATAATGAAACTATTCATGTGATAGTGGTATACTTGGGGACACAAGTAATAGAAAAAAAACTATTTTGACTATTTGGATCTCTATATTCAAAGGTCCAGATGAAGAAACTCATTTTTTTTAAAGATGCCTCTAAAATGTGCCTGCTTCTCAGTTGAATTTGTTGCCATAAAATGGCTACTTCAGTAGTTCATTTAACAAAATCGATGCCTGTTATATGCCGACCTCTGAGAAAACAGAAGTGAAGAAAATAAACATTTTATCATACACTAAGAAAGTACATGAGCTACAATTTTCTTTTTTAAAAAAAATATGTTTTAATTTATTTCAGAGAGGAAAGGAGAGGGAGAGAGAGATAAAAACATCAATGATGAGAGAGAATCATTGATCAGCTATCTCCTGCATGCCCCCTACTGGAAATCGATAAGCCAGCAACCCAGGCATGTACCCTGACCAGGAATCAAACCATGACTTCCTGGTTCATAGGTCAATGCTCAACCACTGAGCAATACTGGCTGGGCCATGAGCTACAATTTTCTAACACATGTATATGTGTAACAATTTGCTGAATTGGTTGTAAAAGAGGGAGGGTTACCAATTTTTAGAATTTTATGTGAGAATAATGATGAATAAGAACCCCAAACCTGAAAACATTTTGACCTTTGAAATTACACATTTAATTGCCCTGGTTATATTTTTTATATTAAAAAGCACTGGACGATCTTTCAAGAAAGGCTTTCTTTTTGACCCATAGCATTTTCTACAACATTTGGTGGTTGTATTTTATAGCCATCTCCTCTTTCTAAATTTTAACATATTGGTTCAACTGAAAGAACACATTTTTAAACTAATGAACTACATAAAGGAGATGGTTGAAAACATTATTTTATTCATTTTAACTTATATTACATATTTCTTTCAAATATCTTGAATTCTAAAGCCCTCAAAGCAAGGGAACATCTTTGAGGTAAATGAGAATAATCCAATACTTAACCTCCAATTTTTTCAGCACTAAATGTTAAAGAAAAACTAATGAGTGTTAATGATGAAGGAAATTCCAGACCTAGTAGTCTCTAGATATCAACTTGTTGTTTTTTCTTCTGAGTCAAGAAATGTATCAATTATAGTTAGTTTTTCAATGGGGTTTGTTTTGAAGGAAATTTTCTTAATTTTTTCATGAGTGATGATCATTATAGTGTTACTATTAAAGCTCATTCTAAGAAATCATTTCTTGTAATTTTTTTCTGTTCAATAATACATTAATTGGTGTGAGGTACATGACTAGCCTCTAACCCCCACTGCCAGTATCTGGTTTCAGAGAGCATTGCTCACCATGGAGTAGTTGTTAAACACTTTCTATTGATGCAGCTACTGGGTCTAATTGTCAAACCAGCTCAAAATCCTCCTTTTGCTAGTACTGTGTGTTATAAAGTAAAGGGGTGAGAAACTTGGTGCTTCATTGATCTCACTGCCTATGCTTAGAATGGAATACTTCAAGATGTCATCACCATTCAGTAATTCAATTTCATTAAATGTAGAATTGATTCAATTCTATGTTCAAATGTACAATTCAAGAAAACAATGATATTTGTCTTTCTTATAAGGCAAACAAACATAAATGTGTCAGTGGGTCTTTAAAAACATTTTTCTACCACGATCAAGAAATTGACATATTGTCTAGAACAAAATGTATTTTTTTAATTCAAGTGATATATTAGTGCCTGTGCTTATATGTAGATATACAGTATGTGTGCAGCAAGTATGTATGTACATGTAGAGTGAGACAAGTTATTTGAAATGAGAAGGCTACCATTTAGTGCCATATTGTCTGGACAACAAGAGGTTATACAATGAATCTAAAAAAATAAAAACCCAAGTGATTGTAGGAAGACTTCGCCTTGCTTAGAAGCAGAGTGCACCTTATTCATCTCTATACAGAGAGAGTACCTCGCTCTGGAGCAGAGGGAAGGTTTGTTTGTTGTCCAAACTAACAAGAATAACGTCAATCAGAAGGTTTTCTTTGTAAAAGATTTGGAATCCCAACTCAGGATTCTTCAGCTGTGATGTAAAGCCATTGCCTGTGTAACATCTATTTGTCACCCCAGAAGGCTTTGGGGGTCAACTAGAGCCAAACCTGAAGCTCATTTGCTGCTGTGCCATCCTATATAATAAAAGGCTAATATGCAAATAGATCGAACAGTGAAACAACTGGAATAACCGGTCACTATGACGTGCACTGGCCACCAGGGGGCGTGCACAGGACATGGCGGGCATTGGCTGCGGCGGGATGGTGGAGCAGGTGAGAGGGGGGCGCCAGACCAAGGTGGGGCGCCAGTTGCTGTCATCGGGGCAAGCCTCTGGTGGTTACTGAAAATTCTTTGCTCCCGTGTGGCACGGTCCTGTCCGGCGCTTGCACCTGCTGCCAGCGCCTGGCACCAGCCCTGATCACTCAGTGCCATTAGCAAGTGTGAGCAGTGGCTGCTGGTCCCAATCGCCCTCAAGGCTTCTCCCCCCCCCCCTGCTCCTGAAGGGAGATTGGGGCCAGCAGCCGCCTCTCACACCCGCTGCCAGAGACAGCCCCACTTGCACCTGCTGCTGGTGCTGGAGCTACCACTCGTACCAGCTGCTGGTGCCCGGAATGGGTGCTAGTGGTGGCTTCTCTGAGGGCTTCTCTACCTCCCCTTGCTCCTGAGGGGTGATTGGGGAAGCAGCTGCCGCTCACACCCGCTATTGACCCGGCCCCAATTGCTTCGTGCTGTCAGTGGGTGCCAGTGCCATCAGCGCTGGAGCAGTGGCAGTGGGAGTGGGGCTTCCTACAGACAGGTGACCGATCCGCAGCGGGCGGGGGCGGGCAGGCTCATGGAGAATGTGCTGAGACCCACCCCTGTGCCTACCGCAACCTCACAGCCTACAGTTCCTTTCAAGGTGCATGAATTCATGCACTGGGCCCCTAGTAAATACTAAAGTCCTAGAATCCATGAAAGTAGCAGCTAACATATTAGGTGCAGAGAGGATAAAATCTCTGCTCCTTCACAATTTTGATAACTCCATGTACAGTTGTTGTGTTTTTGTTTGTTTGTTTACTGGTATATAAGCATCAATTTCCTTTTTTAAAAAAATTCTTTATTGTTGAAAGTATTACATATGTCCTCCTTTTTCCCCCATTGACCCCTTCTAGCCTGCCCCCATCTCCCAACCCAGGCCTTCACCACCCTATTTTCTGTGTCCATGGGTTATGCAGGTATGCATACAAGTTCTTTGGTTGATCTGGAAGCTAATGGACAAAATAAACTGATGAACAAAGTAGATCCAAAGACACAGAAGCATGGATAAGCATAATTTTTCACCCTTCAAACTGGAACAGTTCACTTATGCTCTTTCAGTAGTTTGAATTTGCCCCCATTCTCTTTCTCTTCCACCTTTACATCCTCCTTCTCTTCTGCACATTCCTGTTTCCACATTGGGTTGATGGCATTTTCTGAACCATTCATATTGCTTTATACGCTCATTAAGGTCTTTGCTGACAGCAGCACCCAATCAAGAGGTGGGTTTACAATGTGCATTCTGCCTGAGTTCTCTCAACACCAATTGTAAAAAATTCAATTGTTTAGCATCACTTTCCCTCATGAATATATACAGGATGGCTCCAGGCTCTACTAGGCTCCCAACAAGAGCCCAAGTGGTCTAGACAGTGGTCGGCAAGCTGCGGCTTGCAAGCCACATGCGGCTCTTTGGCCCCTTGAGTGTGGCTCTTCCACAAAGTACCGGCTCTTCAACAAAATACCAACTTCTGCGCATGGGCCACGAAGTTTCAATCGCACTGTACATGCGCACCGGCACGTGGTATTTTGTGGAAGAGCCACGCTGAAGGGGCCTAAGAGCCGCATGTGGCTCACGAGCCACGGTTTGCCAACCATGGGACTCTAGAAGATTGACTATAACTGACCAAACAGGGAGTGCATTGCCACAGATTAGCCAGTGTGTTTCAGAGTGCTAGACCTATTTTTTCTTCTCTTTCAATATAATGACCAAGAAGAGGCAAATGTTTTGTAGAATATAAACACACAGCACCATATTTTAGAAGGAACATCACTTTATGATGGAAAATTCCTATGGAGGTTGCACAACTGACCACAAGAGCCGCATGTCAAGCCACATTTGAAGGATTTGATTCTCTAAAGGACATTAAGATGTCATGCCAAGGTGATTGACATAAAGTGATTCTACATACAAAAATAGAATTCTGATATTTCCTAAAACTGACTACAAAAGCTTAAGAACTATGTTTCAGCTCAAAAACACACTGACTCTCTGGTCTTTTAGTATTCTGCATAGAGGAGTTTTAAACATCATTCTTCTCAGTGTGGCATGATATTACCATCAGTCAAAGCGTAAAATATCTGCAGAAAATATGTTGGGGAGAGAATGCAATTTCATTCTGCCAAACAATTCCTTTGAGCCATGGAAACAAGCCCCAGCCATGAGTCTGCATAAAGCCAGGTGATACTAATCAGAACAGTCCATGAAGTAACTCTGTATGCTTAAGCGATGCTTTTGGCTTCCTTCTGATTTTACTTTCCAGTGGCTCTGTTGGATTTCCCACAGGCAGGTGTTGTATGCACTTAGTCTTTGGGAGTTTACTGATTCAGGAAGGCAAAAGGCAGGTAAAGATGACTATAGGAAAACATGGAGGCATGTCTGGGTCTTTCTACAGTGTGGCCCTTGGAGGCTATGCCCTAAGACTACAGTAAAGACGACTCAGGTGAGGTTCTTTGAGTATCTTCCAAACTAATATCCAATAGGTAAATTTTTGTTAGTTTACTTTGTATTCCATTCTCGAGTAAAAGATCATCACATTAATAAGTTCCC
The DNA here is from genome assembly GCF_000412655.1 of Myotis brandtii. Lineage (NCBI taxonomy): Eukaryota > Metazoa > Chordata > Mammalia > Chiroptera > Vespertilionidae > Myotis > Myotis brandtii. The sequence continues at coordinate 763,976 of NW_005353549.1, read as the reverse complement.
GTTGGTTTGTAGATGGAAGCAGAGTTAGTAAAAAAATAAATGCATGAATAAATCAGGACAAAAGGAAATTTTTTACAAGTTCAATAATTTTCTTAGCTTTTCTTCATAGTCAGATTAATATAGGTTCTTTAATGAATACATATTTCCTTCATCTAATAAGGGATCCCCCCAGTATATGATACCAGCATAAAAGAAAAGAATTTTGACTATAGCACAAGAAATGACTGAAGGGTTCCCTCTCAATTTGGCTTGAAGGCTCTGAGAACTTGCCCACAGCACAGAGAATGCCCTTCTAAATTAGATGGACTATGTGTTGGACCTGACCCTGAAAAATTTCATATCTATAATTTTCCCTTCAAGAATGACAGTTATAATCAAGGTCATGACATTTCCTCCTAACAACACACAATCGATTCCTCACTTCTGTTTTGTTTTGAAAATGCAGAATAGGCATTCAGGGGCTAGATAGCAATACCATGAAAAATTGAAAGATGTCAGAAATAACCATTTGCAGCTGGCCATGTGCCTGCTCTGAGAGCTGGTTACACAACTCAGCAACTACATGGCTTGCACTTGTCTAAAGGAAGATGGAGTGCAAATAAATTATTAAGCTTTTTTCTACTGGCGGATGGAGCATTTTCACATAGACTGCAATGCATGTCATCACATACAGCAAAAGGATAAACAGGCATGGACCAGCTTGAAGAAAATTGATAGTGACTTGAACATCCTTATTCATAACCACTTCATCCCAGATTAAGAAAGCTTTGAACAGCAATTTCTATAATAATCATATAGAACTCTTTATAGATCTCCAAAGTCACACACCAATAAAACCATATACATACACAAAAAAATGCCAAAAACATAAACACAACCACTGATTAGAAACTAAGAGCTTTAATGTGCTGGCTTAGATATTTGCTGAGTAGTCGAAGTAGACTGTATTCTAAAGGCAGAGCATATAATTGGCTAGAAGGCTAAAGATGAAAACTTATTTTCTTATTACTCTATGCTAACTAAGAACATCCGAATAGTTCTTTTCATTCTTATGCATGATTCTATCTCCATACAGAGATGTCTACCTGCTTCTGATGCAATAGGTGAGTGACAACTTTGATTTAGGGTAAGGAAATCAGAGAGGCTAATGCAAAATTGAAACTTAAACATTTTTTTTGTAATTTCAAAGGAACAGACTAAAAACTGTTAAGAGATAGGTCCAGGAGCTAAAAAGAAAACACACACACACACACACACACACACACACACACACACACACAAAACCCCCACAAAAAAACCCCTGTACTTTAGTGTGAAAATGTGTCAGGGATTGGGAGTGGTAGAATATAAATAAGAAGGTTTTAGGAGACCATCCTTTTCATGCATAGCAGGGAAAGCCATTAAGAAGAAATTTTGGAACAACCTAAGATCAACTCAAAGCAAGACCACTGAGTTGAATACTCGTATATGCCCCATCCTCTGCATTTTCTTTTCTATAAGGGAGCTTGTGAGAAAATACTTTTGTACTTGCTCATAATAGTTATTCAACAAATCTTACTTGAATCTGTATACGCATGAGGGATTCAGAAGGTTTCATTTTTTAAATTCTTGCCTAAAGAGGAAGACCTGCTTTCAATTTGAATTGTGCAATTATGCAAAGTAATTGATCCTCTTACATTTATCATCTCCAGAGGTGCACTCTACACCTTTCCAGTTATCTCTAGAAATATCAGAATGAAACCTAAGCTCTACTAAATTTTTTAATGTGACCTTACCATCGCCACTTACCAATTAGACAAATACATTAAGGTAAGTGAGAGGTGATCCTATCCAGAAAACTTTCTACCCTGATTTGCACCAGGTTCTGTAGTTTGTTGTTGTTTTTTTTGAAGAAGAAGAACATATAAAATTTATGAAATTACAATATCAGAGGGAGACAAGTCTAGGTGGCCTGAAAGATCTCTCTCTTCTCAGCTCAGTAACTTAGCCAAAAGCCGGCTCAGTTCTTAGCTCAATCCAAAAACGGCTGATCCCAGAGGCTGAGCTCAGGAAACGTCCATTTCTAAGGCTAGTTCCCGGCCCAGGACACTCCCTGTGTGCTCTACGTCCCTCCAAAAGCTCAGTCTCTCTCCTGCTTTTATGTCTGCGGTGCATTCCGGTCAGCTCTACCTGGCTTATGCATTCTGCGATCATCAGAGCTAGATGACCTTGTGTGTTTTTCTGCTCCTCAGCTAATAATTGTTTTCTTCCTAAACTCTAGATTATGTTCACATCTTCTAATGGTGATGGTGGTTCGTGTCCAGCAACTGCAGGACCAAGCTGACAAACACTAAGCTGATAAATATCCGATCTCTCTCTCTCAGTTCGGTGGGTGCTGTCCTAGACATTCAATCCTGGCCTTGAATTCAATTTGCCTGTGGTCTCTTTTTCTAAACTCTTCTAGTACTCTGAGTCCGTCAGCTCTGCTTTATTACAGATACCTGCAGTGTCTGTGTTTTATTCCATTATTTTAATGAAAAAAAAACAAACAAACAGCCACCAATCAAGTACTTTGCTATGTCAGGCACTCTTCTAATTGGCTTACATGTATTAAGCACTTTAGCCTTATTGGGCAGGTAGGATTATTACTCCCATTGTGAAGATGAGGACAATAGGCCATGCAGACCTAAGAATACTTTGTCCAAAGTCACTCACCCAGGAAGTGGCAGAGTTTGGATTGGTCTAGATTGGTGTCAGTGGTCTGGCTCCTAACTTCCACTTAATGTTGTTTCCACTTGCCATGCTGCTACCTACACCATCCTTTTCCCTCTTCAAGAAAACGAAATAAATAAACACCTTGTATAAAATTCAAAATGTAAAAATTCTTCTGTGAAAGGGAATTCTTTCACTGTCCCAGCCCGCAGGTGTCTTTCTGAAGAAATAACCATTGTTCCATCCGTGAATATTTTTTCAGAAATATTCTTTGTAAATATGAGTAAGCACACTATCTATACATTATTCCCTTTTTAAGTGCAAATTACAGCTTACCAAATATGTCATTTAACATCCTAGTTTTTTTCCACTTAATTTTGCAGCTTTTGTATTAGTTTATGAATACTGATTCATTATTTTTTTAAATGATGAATATTTCTCTAATAAATGGATATAACAAATGGATTTGATGCATCTTCTGTGAAATGTATACAGTTAAGGCATAGCAAGTCATTTACCATGAATAACATCTTACATGTCCAGTTGCACACCTATCAGTCTTCAATTGGATACTTGTAGAAATAGAATCCCTGAGTGTTAAAAATATCTGTATTTTTAACTTTTATTGCCAAATTTACCTTTTTAGAGGATTGCATTAATTTGCATTCCCACCAGCACTGTGTGAAAGTATCTGTTTCCCCCATACATTTGCCAACACAGCACATCATGGGGTGTGCCAATGTGCAATGGCATCTTTGCCATTCTAAAGTGAAAGCAGTATCTGACCATAATTTTAGTCTGAATTGTTAGTTCAGCATTTTCCTTTTCCACGAACCATTTTTCTTATCTTTTGCTCATCTCTCTATTGTATTGTCAGATCTTATTTGTGGATTTGTAGGAATCATTTCTATGTTAAGGGCTAGCACTTTGATATTCTAGAAGGTATAATCTTTCTGAGATTAGTAGTTGTCTTCTGCCTTTATTTGTTTTGAATCATGAAGGAATTATTTTTATGTATTTTATCTATTCAATCATTTCTTTTAATGACTTCAAGATTTATTGCATACTTAGGAAAGCCTTAGCAGCCAATCGATGATTCTCTTTCATCATTGATGTTCCTATCTCTCTCTCTCTTCCATTTCCTCTCTCTGAAATCAATAAAAACACACTAGGAAGTAAAGAAAGAAAAGCTTTCACTTTCCTGAAGTTTAAAAAATCGACTTAAAATTGTTTATAGCTTCATTCTTATTTTTAAACATGTCTCTGATCAAATTAGAATTCATATCTAAATGAAAAGTAGTTAAGATCCAGATTCTTGTTGGTTTGCTTGTTTTCCCAAACAGCTATTCTGTTCTGTTACCTTACTGCCATTTTAAAAATAATATTGCTTTCTTGTTTTGAAATACACATTATATCATAAATTTTTTAATGCATTTGGGTACATTTTTATATTTCCTATTCTGTTCATTGATTTGTATATTCGTGTGCAGTGCAAAACTATTTTAAATGTTATCACTTTATGATACATTTTGATATCTACGAGGGCAAGTCACTTCTCATAACTCTTCAGAATTTTTTGTTATTATTGCTAGTTAAAATTTTCTACATAAATTTAAGAAGTAGTTTGTCCAATTAAAAAATATGCTGTTTCTTTTTAGTAGTCACGTAAATTTATATATTAACGTAGGCAGAATTGACATATATATGTTAATTTGAATATGATGTATAATGATTAGTATTTCAAAAAAATATGACGGTGCATTTGTTTAAATCTCCTTTTGGGCCCCATAGTAACATTTTACCAATTGTTTTTTAAGATCACGAATATTTCTTCTTACATCTGTCCTAAATGTTTCATCATTTGCAATCACTGAAATTGTTGACGTTTCTTCCATTATATCTTCAAAGTGGCTAGTTTTATGTATGAAGGCTGTTTATTTCTATATTAATTTATTTTTCTTTTACTTTTGATTTCTACTAATTAGTATTTTATATTCTACTAATTGTCATTTCTTTTCTGAGCATTTGTATCTTGTTTTGTGCCTTTCTATTATAAACATACTCTACTAAATTTTTTTTTAATTCCTGGGAAAATGTTTGATCAGAGTTTTCATATGTGTATGGCAAACTTTTTGTTTTCTGTTAAATGTCTTTTGTTTGCCACTTGTTTTTCCTTCCTTGTCTCTGGTTGTTTGTGTGCGCATATGTTTATCATCTCTCTATAAATTCTATTTGTTTTTTCTTGCTGATTATTGAGAGCTATCATTTCTTCCTGTCCAGCTATTTTTAGGAGATTTATGTCGGAGAGGCCCATGGCCATATTTTCGGCTAGCCAAGATTCTTCTTATGACACAAAACCATAATGTAATGATTTTTTTTTTTTTTAGGCTACTCACAATGTGGAGAAGACTCAGCCCAGCCTCTCTGACAGATGGATTCCTGCAAATATGGCCTCTCTGTGTGACTCTTAATTTCTCCCCAGGACCAAACCAAATCCAGGTATGCTTACCAGCCCCTGAAGGTAATTTCTCTTGTCATAACGAGACTTCTGGTTTTGAGCATCACCCTGCAGAAGTATGCTGTGCGAGCTTTCTCTGTAACATGTTGTAACAAGTCTCCTCTCTTTATGTTCTTAAAACTTTAATTTTCTCTGTTTGGAAGTCCTTATTCTGATTTTACGGTTCAAAATTTTAGCTATCTCTTAGTTTGACTGAAGATCAAAAGTGCATTTCTGTTTCATATTTTCTTTGCAACTTGGGGTATTTTCTCAGAGAAAAGACAAATGCTAAATTTACTGCACTCCACTCAACACCTTTTTTATGGACTGGAAGGTTTGGACATTTCTTGAAGTGACAAAAAGTCAAAACAATAACACATGAATAAATAATATTTTGTCAGAGGTGATATTACCTTTATTATCAGATATATTATGAGGTCTAATATGAAAATAACTAATTATAAAAGAGAGTTTTGATTTCTTTTTTAAACATAATTCTTTCAAGTTCTTTAACAAATAGTGATAGAGTGTCTACCTTGTTCCAAGGACTAGGAGAGGCACAAGAAAAAAAAAATATTAGTACATCATTGCTTTTCTTAAAGCACTTTACAAGTTATTGGCAAGACAGACAAAACCTGATATACTGGTAAGAGTATAGAAGAGGAGCACTTAACTCGATCTGAACAATAAGGCAAGGTTTCCTAGAGCAGATGAAAGTTGAACTTAGTCTTGAAAGAGGAATAACAATTGACTGGGCAAAGAATTGAGGGAAACACTTTCTGTCAAAAGAAGTCTAGGAGCAAAGTCACGGAAGCAGGAAACATCACAGTGTGGTAAAAAAAGTGGTTTGTTGTCTGTGGCTGTACCCATTTGAAAATACTGGATGTTTGTTTTAGAAATAATGTGCTATATGAGTATTTCTAAAACATATTTTCTTCTGGTTTAAACTTAAAATATTTTTCTCATAGAGATTTATTAATGCTACTTGTCCTCTTCCATACTAACCAAAATACTAATATGATAATGATAGTAATAGCAGAAAATGATGATATTAATGATGTAAGAAATAATTAAGAACTCTAATCTGAATTTAGCTTCTATTTTTTTTTATGGTTAACAGTATTACAGATGTCCTCCCCCATTTTCCCCCACTTTTCCCACCTCCACCCAGTCCCCACCCCACTCCAGGCCTTCACCACATTATTGTCTGTGTCCATGGGCTATGCATATATGTTCTTTGGTTAAACTCTTCCCATCCCTCCCCCAACCCCCTCCCCTGTGAAATCTGCCAGTCTGTTACATGTATCCATGCCTCTGGATCTATTTTGTTTCTCAGTTTATTTTGTTCATTAGTTTCCACATATAAGTGAGACCATGTGAATAGTCAATAAGCCTTTTCTTTACTGAGAAGCCATTATTTGCCTGATACTATGCATACTTTTTGGAGGATATGAAAATAACAAAACTCTGCTTATACCATCAAAAGGTTAAAATTTTTATACTTGGAGTATAGGAAAAAGAGCCTCTTGCTGTCATTACCAAACATTAATTCATCTGCTCTGCTGTTTATCATATTTTTATGTTGAAGAAATAATTTGTATAAGTGCGCCTTATATATTTATAGCTCTAGCTCTTCAGTTTCAGTTTTCACATGGCAAGGTATATTTTGATATGAATATTAATGTGCCTCTCTTAATGTTCTTTTATCCGTGACCCAGTTTACTTTGGCATTTCACTTAATGAATTTGCAAAATTTTAAAAACACTTCATGTGCATTATTTTAATGTTTATTCCATTTATTTGTCTATGGAAAACTAAGCAATTCTTTAACTTTAACCCAATCAGTTAATACTTTTTCTGAATTTCCCATTTATTCTTGACTTTTTCAATCATTAAAAAATTAAAGTTAACTACATCATTCTTAAAAGTTTTTGCCATTTTCATTTTTCTGTTTTTTCCCATGTAGCCCAAATAAATTAATTTAATGTACTTTTGCTACAAGCAAGATTTAAAATGCAAATCAAACTAGAGAAAACATATACTTAGGATGTATCTGATTTCTCAATCCAATCTTATTTTAGGAAGCACTTTGGGAGAGTAAACCTGAGACAGTCACTTCTCTGAGACAGATGGATCAGAACCACGTTGCTTCTCTAAATAATTGCCAATTTTACCTATTATAGGAGCTTGGAATAAATATCAGTGTTAGAAATGCTGAATTGAGTAGCTATCTTGGGTCCACATTGATCCCACTTCTCAAATTCAAAATAGTACCCCAAATTAATCCAATGAGTTAGGATAATGCAATATAAACTTGAAGAGGAGGAAGAAAATTTGACCCAAATGTAGATGGTTGGTGTCTATAGATCATTCAAAAATGTCTAGTTTCCCTGAGAGGAGACAAATTGTTTTTGGTTAGCTGTAAGTTTCTGAGGGTTAAAACAGTTAATTGATGCTACAACAGTTTTGAACATGCTAGGCAGAAATATGAATGTTTAACAGATAGATTGTTATGCTTTTGAGGAATTAACTAACTATGCACTGTCTTTAAGCATTGTTGCAACAAGAATTACATTTGAATTTTTAAAATGATTATGAAGTGGCTAAAGGCTGAGAATAAACCTGTATTTCTCTACCACTGCCATGGGAAAAGGAAACCCTTAATTATAATGCTTGTCTTTGAATAATATTTCAGTTGTAACAGCACATTTCTTCCAATTTTGCATAAGTGCATTAATATTTATTCATATTCTATGACCTTTACATAATTCTCCTGGGCACTATTTTCCAAACTATTATGTTTGCTCATTTTTTTTTGCTCTTTAATACTTATCATTTATGCACTTCTTACTACTACATATTTTATGAAAAGGTTAGGATTATGATGGAATGAGTTAGAATGAGACACTGGCTCTGATTCACTTTCACCACATTTATCTTATAGCAGGGGATGCACAATTTTATATACTTGTCAAAAATCATCAAATTGATCCCAGCAAGTTTGGCTCAGTGATTTAGTATCAACCCATGAACCAAGAGGTTACTGGTTTGATTCATGGTCAGGGCACATACCGGGTTGCTGGCTCGATGCTCAGTAGCGGGCAGGCAGGAGGCAGCCAATGGCTGTTTCTCTCTCGTTGATGTTTCTATCTTTCTATCTCTCTCCCTTTCTCTCTCTCTAAAATCAATGAAAACATTATTTTTAAAAAATCATCAAATGGAGTGACATCAAAAATGACAAAGTAGGAAATTCAGAAATCCCATTCTTCCACAAAAGAAATGAATAAACTAACAAAAAAATATCAGAATTAACTTTTTTGAAACTCTGGAAATTAAGTTAAAGCTTTCAGCATCCAGGGAAACAACTGGGGGGGGGGTTGGAAGAGAAGAAAATGAATCTTGGTAAGATAGCTTTCTGGCATTTTAATTTACTCTGGCCATATCTCTCACACATTGCTTGGCAGTGGCCTTGAGCCACAGCCCACAGCCAGCTTAGATGCTCATACCAGGGAATAGCAGATGAGCCTTATTTTCAAAGAATAGTGATAGTCTTTTTTTTCCCCACTCTTTTAAAAAAATATATAT